>NC_072790.1:88857624-89012624 GCF_028583425.1 Eublepharis macularius
GGCTCTCCTCCAGCCATCATCCAAGTTTGGTCAAGATCCCTACTGTACCACTCCCAGAAACCTTACCTGAGCAGGCAGCAAGAAAGGTACCAATAATAAATAATAGCTTGGCCCAGAGCCTGGCAGCAGCCCTGGAACTTGAAGGGGTAGATTGCTACTGCACCACTCCCAGAAACCTTACCTGAGCAGGCAGCAAGAAAGGTACCAATAATAAATAATAGCTTGGCCCAGAGCCTGGCAGCAGCCCTGGAACTTGAAGGGGTAGATCCCTATCCCACCACACACAAAGAACATTCAAATTCCAATGCACTCTATTAAAATGCCAACAGCAGCTGTCTCTCTCCCTCTCCACTGTCTGCAAAGCCAGAGCTGAGAGCCCCCCCCTCCCCCTGGTCTTTGCTCCCTTGTGACAAATTTGGAGCTCCACACTTGAAAGGAAGACCTGCTTATCAAGCTAAATTGGGCTTAGATTGGTGTTTCCAGGGCAACAGCAGGAGTTCAGACAGAGTTCAGACAATTCTTGCCTAAGTTGCCAAGCGAATTGATTGCAGGTACCAGACTGTCTGGCTTGACGAACAGCAACGAAGGAGGCTTGCAACAACCACCTGTTCATTTAGAATGGGGCCTCGCAAACAGTTTGTTCACAAATAGCAGATTGGGCTGTTCATGTCTTTTTTTTGTTTGTATTGCTGTTCGTGCCCATCACTAGTTTAGACTGAGGTAATGTTGCATTGGATTGCACTGTCCAGAAAGATTTGTATCCCTCTATGTTGTAAAGAACTCCTAGTCAGGATTTGAGCTCCATTGTACATTTTGATTGTAGCGGTGGGGGAAATTCCAAACATATAAGTCTACCTCTTTACAAGTGGAGCTAAATGTGGGGGAGGTGGGCAGTCTTTCTGTCCTCTACTCAACCTTATGTTTCTATACTATGCTGGCTTTTTCCCCCAGCCAGGATTTGTAAAATATAGACCCCCCCCCGCCCCAGACACACTTGGGGACTTCAGACAAGAAAGGAAATACTCACCCCCAAGCCAATTCACAACTCCCTGTGCCCACTCTGCAAGTAAGATTTTAATTGCTGCTGGGTTGGATCTAGTGATTTGTAAGCAGAAGGTGACAATTGCAGATCTTCATCACTCTCCCCTCCCTCCCTTGGTTTGTGGGGCCTATGTGGAGTAATATCCATGTAGGTCCATAGAGGATGGGAAAGGAGGTGAAATTGCCTTTCCTGCTTCTTTCTTTGAAGGGGGTTCTCTATTTTTTATAATATACAAGAGCTCAGTTGTGTACTTCTACAACAGAACCAAAAAAGAAAGAGGCTCTTTCAAAATGAGCCCATGATTTAAAAAATCTTACGTTTCTATTATTTCTCATGTTCACAGGTACTTTTTGTACATTTTTTTCTAGGATCCTCCATTCTTAGGGATGTGGAAGTGTGTACCACTGAGACATAAAAATGTTTCCTCTTGTCCATGGTCTCCACAGATACTGGGAAATGGGGAGAAGCAGTCTGTCTTCAGTCCTTTAGTTCTGCTCCTCAAAGTTCTATGAAATTTGACAGAAAATGACTGGTGTAAAATCACTGAATTAAAAATATAATGAATCCTAATTGGTTTGGGGGTGAAAGAATCTACGTTCCTTAACTAGCTACAGTATTACTGAAGGCAGCAACTAAGAGGACACATTATAGGACCAAAGTGCAGTGTAATGATTAAAAAATCTTTGACATGTACTTGTTAGATCAAGGTATATATGTATTTCATATCATCCTGAGAATTCTTACCTTTCGTGGTGATTTTTCTAACATTTAATTGTCACAAAGACACAGCAGTCATGGTTTAAACAGATGTGCTGCTATTGCCTTGTCAGCCTATTATTGCACATTTTTATAGTTAAACAGCTGCAGAGAAGGTGGTGACTCACTTCTCCCCATACTGTATTCTTCAATGAGGTGTGAATGTAAAAATGAAATCCTAACATTATTAAAGAAGTGCAATAATTTTTCAGTGTAAGCTATTTAAAAGAGAAATAACTCAAATTAAGCATGACTACCAAGAAGAGCCCTAGAACCACTACTTTTGCAAGGCAAGACTGGATAATTGTAGATGCAGTCATACATGGTCATGCTTATGTAGGGTTGCCAAATTCCAGGAGGTCACAAGAATCTCCAGGCAACAGAAATCACTCCCCCTGGGAAAAAATGGCTGCTTTGGAGGGTGGACCCCATGGTAATATACCCTGCTAAGGTCCCTCCCCAAATCCCACCATCCCCAGGCTCCACCCCCCAAATCTCCAGGACTTTCTCATCCTGGAGCAGGCAACAAAATGCTAAAGTCAAACAGGAAACTTGCTATCCAAGGATAAGTACTAGTCAGTATTAGCTTTTTGGGGATATGCCCATTGATATGTTTGAAGAAACCTTGTGTTGATTGCTAAATCCTGTTTCTTTTGTCAAATGTACCGTCTGTTATTTTACAATAAGCTTTCTGTAGATGCAGCTTCAGGTAACCAGAAGGCTGAATAGAAAGAATGAGTAATCATTTAGAGAGAACCACGAAGTACTTCCATGTAAGCCTTGTTTTTTTTCAGCAGGATTCAGCAAAGATTATAGTAGTAACTAGGTTATGCTTGAAAGTGGTCTACTACATTTTAAACATCTTTTTCTCAAGACCGAGGCCCACTTCTAATTTGCTTGATGGGTCCCCCTCTTGGCATGGTGTGGAAGCTCACCCAGTTTCAGTGCACTAATAGTATACTAGGTGACTAATCCATAGGCATGTAAGATGTCATCAATATGCAAATGATGCTATGCTCTGTATTTCTTTTTCATCAAATCTGAGATGGCCTAAGATTGGAGATGGACTTGATGGGAGAGAGCAGACTGAACTTTAACCCTAAGATGACAGTTTTTCTGATTTTGTAAAATCTGTCTTGGTGAAGAGTTCTGGTGAGGGTGAGAGCATGCACACAGTTCTGTGTCATTGGGTTGGTCTTAATAGAATGTATTACATATGTTGTGTTATGTTATTACATGGCTTTTTGGTGTTTACTCTTTGACTGACATGGTTATAAACTAAGAGCCGAAACAAACGTGATGAAATACCTAGATTCAACTCGTGTTCTCTTACCTCAAGGTTTGTCGGGAAGTGTAGGCGTTCTTGCAGCTTAAAGTTTAGCATTTACAGAGCAGCAGGGAGGGAAGTGCAGGTGTCCTTGCAGCTTAAAGTTTAGCATTTACAGAGCAGCAGGGAGGGAAGTCTGGGCGTCCTTTCAGCTTAAAGTCTCCCGGTGCAGCCAGGCGTCGCTCTGCAGGGCCAGGCCAGGTGAGGGGAAGGGAAAATGCCGTGATGGACCTTGAGAGCAGGAGGAAAGGTGCCCCACGACTGCACTTCCCTCCCTGCTGCACTGTAAATGCTAAACTTTAAGCTGCAAGGACGCCTACACTTCCCGAGAAACCTTGAGGTAAGAGAACACGAGCTGAACCTAGGTATTTCGTCACGTCTGTTTTGAGTCTAAGGCTGACTTTGAGGAAGTTTAACCTGTGTGCATGTGTTTGTGTGTGTGTGTGTGTAGGCAGATGGATGGATTTTTATGAAAACCTATAGTATTTTTCAGTTGTGTAGAAAGATCTCTTCTGTTTGTCCATGGCTGCAGTCTCTGATTTTAATTACCCACAGATTTTTCCATATTGAGAATTAAATATATTGATATCCTAATTAAAGAGTAGTATTTATATGCGCCAAATGCACATTTAACATTTGAACTGACTGACTGACTGACTGATAAATGATCTATCAAAGATTCATTTAAAAAGCATACCAAAATACCCTAACAGGAGAAGATACAGGGACTTGAGGCACGCTTATGCACACTCCATTTCATAAGAGAAGGTGAAGAGTTCATGAACAGAATGCATGAAGCAGTCTTGAGAGGAGGAGAAGGGAAAGGTATCTCAGGATTTTGAGGAGGAGGGAATCTCAGGATTTGAAGGAGCATCCAATCCAAGAGTTGGGCTCATGGAAGAATGTAACCCACAGGAGGAAAAAAATCAGGAGACTTTCTGAGCCTCTGATGCTAAGCAATCGGTTCCAGGATCTCCCTATAGATATTGATTCTGGACTCAAGCTTTAGCTCCCCAATTTAGGAAAAGGCATGTGCTGGTAATTGGGGATTCCCTACTGAGAGAGGTAGAGGGTAACGTGTGCCGACCAGACTTGTCGTCTCAAGAGGTATACTGTCTACCAGGTGTACAAATCAGGATGTGACAGAAAGGATAGAAAGACTCACCAAGCTCACAGATTATTATCCCTTCTTGCTGATCCATGTGGGAACAAATGATATTGCTTGGTATGGTCCAGAATGCGTTAAAAGTGACTATGTTGCTCTGGGTAAAAGGGTTAAGGGGAATCTATGTATGCTCAGAGGAAAACAGAAAGATCCACATCATTATTTAAACCCTGTGGAACAATGGTTTTTAGTCTGAATATCCAACGTATTTCTGCTTGTAGCAGAAAGCGGTTATTGTAGCCTGGGTTGTTTACCACCTCCATCACTGAGTATTTGAAAGTCCTATTATCGCCATGCATCCCCCAAAGATGTTGGTAGAGGTGCATATCCTCATTGTGAGTTCTGACTCGAGACGTGTTCCTGTATTCTCAGGCGAACAGGACGGGTTGTACAGCCAATGTATATTAAAGGGCAATCACATTGGAGAAGGTACACCACATTATTACTGCTACAGGTAGAAAAAGATTTTGAGACTAGTGGCCGATTTAAAGAGGGGCATCTGATGGCACTCAGATCTGCACAAATCGCACATACACTGCAGTGCCCGCATTGAAAATGCCCCTGTGGCAGGTTCAATCTCTTTTCAGTCGATTTAAAGTCAGAGTGAACTAGTAGGTCTTTAAGATTTTTTGTGCGACGGTAGCCAACCCTCTTTAAGACGGTAGCCAACCCTCTTTAAGACGGTAGCCAACCCTCTTTAAGATTTTTTGTGCGACGGTAGCCAAGCGACGGTATGACCAACCCCCTTTCCTTCTGCTAGAGCCCATTAGCTTCCTCAGCACGATTCTAAATAGAGGTGTATTGGTTTTAAGTAAATAGAGGTATATATATTTCTTATAGATATATATTTTCAGAAATGTAATGTTTTAATTTTTTAGAGTTGAATTTTTCTAATGTTGTATTTTCCTAATGATGTATTTTATTTATTTATTGAATGGGATAAGTGCAATATAATTACTTGGAAATACACCTCTATTAATTATAGGTAGGTCTACACCCAAGGTCTGTGGTTTTGAATTTATTGGTCCACGGCCACTTTAAGATTTGCCAATTAGGAACCGCCTTGGTGTTGTTAAAAATAACTCCAATGAGCCCCACCCTTACCATGATGCTGAATGACCTTGCTGTTTGTGAAAAGCCACCCCGACGGTGCTGTATTTTGTATCAGATGTTGGAAGTGTAAATTGTAAGTAGTTGTTTGCAATATGCTTGTAATTGTTCATGAATTGTATGAAATGCATGTGCTTACAAAAATTGATATTGTACCTGTAGAATGTGGGCCTGACAAAAGAGTACCTCTGAAACGAGCAAATTGGGATTGGACCGGTACTGCTCATTGCCGCTGTTACGGGTGCTTCCCCTCATGACTGCGCGACGTTGTGGTCAACATACAGCCGTCTGAACTTTGATTATATAATCTCTGGGACTGTACTCTCTCACTTTGTTTGGACTTAGTACTTATATTTACTACATAGGGTATAACTCACTTGTTGAATTATTAAAATTATACAGTTTCCTTAGAGAATTCAGTTATCCCCTGATTGTGTGGCATGCTTCCTTTTCCTTCCCCTTTGAGTAGTTCTGTGAAGGAAACTCCTCCCCCCCCCTCCTTTTTCTCGGTTGCCTAAAAAGGTTAAGGACCTGGGTGCACAAGTTGTGTTTTTTTTCAGTTCTTCCTGTTGAAGGTTGTGGTTTAGGAAGGGAAAGAAGAATGCTGCAAATAAATGACTGGCTATGTAAATGGTGTTATCAGGAAAAGTTTGGGTTCTTGGATCATGGCTTACATTTTCAAGATGAAGCTCTTCTATCGAGAGATGGTCTGCATCTCATGAGAGTAGGAAAAACGTGTTTGGTAAGAGCCTTGCAAACCTGATAAGAAGGGCTTTTAAACTAAATCCTATGGGGGAAAGAGACAATAATTAAAAGCCTGTAAGTGGAAATGAGAACACTGAAGATTTACGTGGAGTGGAACAGATGCAAGGAAACATTAACTCACAGGTAAGCACAGAAACAAATATCTCAGAGCATATAACTCATGGTTTCCGGTGTCTTTACATTAATGCACAGAGTATGGGAGACTTGAAGTCCTCCTAATACAGGAAAGGGACTATGACATAATAGGCATTACTGAAACTTAATGGAATGACACTCATAATCGGAATACTAGGATTGAGGACTATGACTTGTTTAAAATGGATAGATAAATAAGGAAGGGGAGAGGAGTAGCATTATATGTAAAGGAGGTATATACTTGTGAGGAAACAGATGTATCTGAGCATGGAAGTTCAGTTGAGAGTAGAGATGGGCACGATCCAAAAAAATTGAACGAGCCAGTGGATCGTGGTTTGGTGCCGGCGACGATCCTGAATTAACGATCCACACCGATCATCTCCCGTTCCCGAACGGTGGATCATGGATCATGGATGCCAAAGCGGGGCACGCTGGTATTCCCAGCTATGTGGGAAGGTGGGTTGTGGCGGCGGCCGACTCTCTCGGTCTCTCTCTCTCTCTCCAAAGGCTAGCAAATAGCAAGCAAGAGCTCTGTCCCACTCCATGGCTCGCAGAAAGTGAAACACAGCCTGGGAGACCACGGCTATTTATAAGCATGGGTCCCATTCAGCAACACAAGAGGTCTGTGTTTGGCCGTCAGAGCTGCCTATCAGGGTTTGCAGGGATGAGATTGGAGTGCGCATGGCTACAGAACACCCCCTTCCCTCTCCCTCCCCTGGCTGTCTTCTCCCAACTTGTGACTGCTTTGCTGCTCCGTGGTTGGAAGGAAGCCCTGCTGATCAAGGAAAGCTGGGCTTCCATTCAGGTTTCCAGGGTGACAGAAGGAGGGCAAACAGAGCTCGGGCATTCCCCTGGCTCTGTTGCCAGGGGAATGGATTGTTGGCGCCTGAGTGTCTGGATCCCCGATCCAACCCCGAAAGCCCCAATCCAGGCCTCTCCCGACCGCTGGATCGTTGGCCGTGGACGATCACAATCCGCCGGGTCATGATCGCACGATCGCCATTATTGTGGGTTTTTTCGTTCATAATGTGAATCATGCCCATCTCTAGTTGAGTCTCTCTGGTAAAAATAAAAGGAAATAATAATGATATTAGTGGTGGGGCTCTACTATAGACTACCAAGCCAGGCAGAGGAGTTGGATGAGATGCTCCTAGAACAAATTACAAAGTTCTCAAAGTGATGGGACGCAGTGGTCATGGGCAATTTCAATTATCCGGATATCTATTGGAAGTCTAACTCTGCTAAAAATGAAAGGTCAAATAAATTCCTGACTTGTCTTGCTGTCAACTTCCTTTTTCAGAAAGTGGAAAAGGAAACAAGGGGTTCTGCTATCTTGGACTTGATTCTCACCAACAGGGAAGAATTGGTTGATGAGGTATAAGTAGTGGGCACCCTAGGTAGCAATGACCATGTAATTTTGGAATTTACAGTCTTGGGGAAGGGAAAAGCTGTATGTAGTCAGACATATAGATTAGACTTCAGGAAAGCAAATTTTAAGAAACTGAAAGTTATGCTGAGTAGAATCCCATGGTCAGAAATACTTAAGGAGAAGGGAGTTCAAGAGGGCTGGGAGGCTTGTAGGGAGAGTATTAGAAAAGCTAAAGCTCAGTATGAGCTTGGGCTAGCAAGAGATGCTGAAAACAACAAAAAGGGTTCTTTGCTTATGTTCAAAGTAAGAAAAGAAGCAAGGACATGGTAGGCCCATTGTAAGTACAGGACAGTAAAATTGTAACAGGTGATGAAGAGAGGGCAGAACTGCTCGATTCCTCCTTTTCCTCCATCTTCTCCGGCGAGGGAAATCATGCTCAACATGGCAATAATAGAACACATTATGGGGGAAGGGAGTTATAGCCTAAGATTGGCATGGGGTAATACATAAATACCTAGTTTCTTTAAATGAAACGAAATCCTCAGAGCCAGATGAATTGCATCTAAGTGTACTAAAAGAACTCGTGGATGTAATTTCTGAGTCTCTGTCCATCATTTTTGAGAATTCTTGGAGATCAGGTGAGGTGCCAGAAGACTGGAGGCGTGCAAATGTTGTTCCCATTTTCAAGAAGGGGGAAAAGGAGGATTCAAGTAAATACCAACCCTTCAGCCTGACATCTATACCTGGAAAAGTTTTAGAACAAATCATCAAACTCTCAGTCCTTGAGCATTTAGAAAGGATGACTGTGATTACTAAGAGCCAGCATGGGGTTTCTCAAAAACAAGTCATGTCAGACTAACCCTGGCCGAATCCACACTACCATTGTTCTCGCGGCAGTTTTTCGCTTCCGCAGCGCCATTCCTTCATCTGTTCACACGCATCGTCTCTGAAGCCGTCATTAATTCGGCATGGCGTCGCCACAGCCCATTGCACTTTCGCCGCGGGTTATCTTTTAATGAACAACTGCCCTCCGTTGAATTCCGAGCCTCTCTTGACCCGCCTCCCAATTAAGGAGTAATTCTCCGCCTTTGTCCCCACCCCTTTTTTAAAAAAAATAAAAGAGTACCGTGTCGATATGGTGACATTTCATCATATTAATCTCATTTTAAAAAAGCGGGCAGACCTCAAATATCAAAGGAAAAATTTCATATGTTAATTCAATTTATATATTTGGGGGGGGGCATCCACATGATACTGAAATCATGGCTCATGTTACGCCCGACATGGACTGTGCCGACGAGTTAGGCACAGATGTCAATTTTCCAAAGACAAAATGAAGCTCTGCTGTGGGATGCTGCTGTAGGTGATCGTGACCGCTCACCCATTCCCAGATGATTTCAACCAGCATGCAGGCTGTGATGTTCCGAGCGCTCATCGTAAGTGTCTCGGGTGATTTTTTAATATATATTATATTAATGGTGTCGTTGTACCATTGAACCAGGATGCTTACTCGTCGATATAGCGTCAATTTGTCCTTTTTAAAAAAAACAAACAAACCGCGGGGCCGTTCGGGTTTTTCCCGCCCCTTTACCCGTCTTTTTGAAAGGGGATGTGATCAACAGATTGTGCAGGAGAAGCGCTATTCAAAGGGTGATGTGGACAAACAAGCGAAGAACATGCAATAACAGATGGAGCAATCATTGCACAAGAAAAGCGGGAGCTAAGGTAGTGTGGAATCGGCCCCTATCTCTTTTTTTGGAGAAAGTTACTACCTTGCTGGATCAGGGGAATGCTGTAGACATACTTTATCTTGATTTCAGTAAGGCTTTTGATAATATCCTTGTTGACAGGTTGGTAAAATGGGACCTGTTCTGTTCAATATTTTTATAAATGATTTGGATGAAGGAATAGAAGGAATGCTTATTAAATTTGCAGATGATGCTAAATTGGAAGTGGTAGCAAATATGTTAGAAGACAGAGTCAGAATACAAGATGGTCTTGACAGGCTGGAAAACTGGGCTAAAACAAATAAAACGAATTTCAACAGAGCTAAATGTAAAGTTCAGCATTTAGGTCAGAAAAGTCAAATGCATAATTATGGGATGGGGGAGACTTGTCTTAGCAGTAGTATGTGCAAAAAGGATCTAGGGGTCTTAGTAGACCATACACTGAACATGAGTCAGCAGTGTGATGTGGTAGCTAACAAGACAAATGCGATTTTAGGCTGTATCAACAGAAGTATAGTGTACAGATGACACTCTGCTCTGGTTAGATCTCACCTAGAGTATTGTGTTCAGTTTTGGGCCCTACAATTAAATAAGGATATAGACAAGCTGGAGTGAGTCCAGAGGAGGGCAACGAATATGGTGAGAGGTCTGGAGACTATGTCCTATGAGTAAAAATTGAAGGAGCTTGGTATGTTTAGCCTGGAGATGACTGAGAGATGATATGATAACCATCTTCAAGTATTTGAAGGGCTGTCATATAGAGGATGGTGTGGTGTTGTTTTTCATTGCCCCAGAAGGTCGGACCAGAACTAATGGGTTGAAATTAAATCAAGAGTTTTTGGCTAAACTTTAGGAAGAACTTCCTGACAGTTAGAGCAGCCCCTTAGTGTCTCCCTGCGATTCTGGTATCTCCAGGTATGAAGTTCTGTTCTCCCGAGCAACCCTTTCTGACTTTGGGAAGTCCCAGAGTCATGGGACTCACGTGCAGTTATATAGACACATGGCTTAGGAGGCTGCAGTAATGAGGGGGAAAAGAGCACAGTCATTTCATTCTTCCTCTTCTGACAGTGAATCTGCTAGCCTTTACCTCTCTGCTCATCTGGTGCATCTGGAGATCTGGGATCCCTGTCCTGGGGGGAGGGGTTTGCAGGCTCTCTCTCTGATGTGGAATAGTATTCTGTTGCTTTACTTCCAATTGCATTCTACTTACATATTTGTAAATAAAGTTTGTATTTAAAAAGGTCACCAGTATTCCTATCTCCAGGGAAACCAGCCCAGGTGACTGCTATCTGTGGAACTGCTCAATGTTAGCCATGTATATAAAATGCTATTTTCTAAACATTGCTGATCAGGGAGAGGGAGAGTATGCATGGTCACTGTCTCCACATCTGGGCACCATCTTGTGCATTGTGCCAGTCTTTGATGCCCATAGTCATCTGAGCAGTGGCATAACATCTGAATTGGACTAAATCTCACACATTTAGGTTCAGATTTCACAGGTGGTTCTCGGATTTTATCTGTAAGATCAGCTGTACAATCTGAACCTGTGTATGTAGATTTTGGTCACATTCAGATATTATTTTGTTATAACTCTGACTGGTGGTAGCTAAAGTGAGTGAGGAAGTAAATAAAGTTGCCACTTGGTGGCTGGTACCTGGTAGGAAACTGGGGGTGGTGGTAGAAAGATAGGGGGCACCGGTGTGTCACTGATATGACATCATTTATGGGGTGAACTGGGAAGTTATGTCATGTTGCTCTAGGATTCAGCAGAGATTCCTCATCGCTTCTCAGTTTGCCCTAGAAATGATGTCATGCTTTCAATATGAGGATGATTGTTGCTCCCATTGTCACCCTACTGGGTGGTGGCAGGTGGTCGCCACTGCCAGCAGGCTACCTCCACCTATCCTGGTAGGTCTGGCAACTCTAGAAGTAAGGCATGCTAGCACTCTCTTCCTCACTTCCCAATGTATATATAGTTGAGCATTAATTAGGCTGTTCAGGGGTTCTTTTAAGATGGTTTTATGTCCATATGTTTGTTAATAATGACAATTTATGCTGTTGTTTTTATGTATTCTGTGGTACAGTTTTTATTTGTCAGCTACTTCAGGCTGGTCTCTGGAAATTTCCTAATTAAACAAATTAATTAAAAATCATCGTTAAGCTGGTTGATTATTTTAAACAGAGTGTCTTTGCCTCCGCAATCAAAATGAAGAGGCAGACACAAGAGTTGGAAACTAAAGGGTCAATTTATTATAATTACAACATATCTGTCAACATGACAAAGGCCTAACTAGTGGTAAAATTCAGATCCTGGGGTCACTCCTGGATCTCCGCCCTGTCCTGTCTGGGCAAGCCACCCACTGCCCCGGGTGCAAGGCATCCATTATATGGCTAGGACCTGGCCTAGCCAGGCAAAGTAGTTCACCCCCCTTAAAGCTCCACCACCCGGCCATAAAGCTGGGGGAGGACAGGATTGTCCAGGGGTTCCCCACCAGGGCATCTGTCCTTGCAACTTGGCCATGAAGCAGCCAGCCGCTCCTGACAGACCCCAATTCTCCACCAATGGGGATATGCTAAGGGTGCTCACCAGCTCGCTCATTTCCCCCAACTTCTAACCTGCCAAGGGAGAATCTATTTGACCCACCGTTGCCAATTACCTCCCTTTGATGACAGTGCAAGGTAGGTGAAAAACTCCTCACCCAATTGCCAATTGTGGGAAAGGAGAAAAAAGAGGAACATTGCAATAGCTTAGCGGAGATTGGCGGTTTCCTGTGGGAGGGGGAGATAGGCCCTTCTGCTTGTGTCTGTGGAAATCTAGGTGGCATCCAAGCTATTAATCTGAACAAGTCAAGATGTATCTTCATATGCTGTAATTCCTGTAGTCACAGCAGTTTGCAAGCAAAGAAGACTGCTAGACTAATGTCTGGTGATAGCCTTCATCCCAGCAGGGATAAGATGACATGAGAAGCCAACAGTAACCCACCTGACCCATAATTCTACTGTCTCCAGCTCATGTGTATGAGTAATTAATCGTTTAAGTGCAATTGAACTGCTTGTAGACTGAACCATACTCAATTCTGAAGTATCACATTAGGGAATACCTTGCCCTATTCCAAAATTAACTTCTGTGAGAGCTATAACAGGATGTTTGTGCTCATGGTAACTTCAACAGTAGATTTTCTCTTCTCAAAGAAGACTGCCAGGATATGTTCTGTTTTAAGAAGTATGTAAAATAAAAAAATGTCCTGTTCAGACAGTCTTTGGGTACAAAATAATGTTGGGATCAGTTTTTGCATAGACGCACATAGGGAAACAAAAAGGATGTGCAGGGCATATCTAATTTTCCTCTCCCCCTCTATTTCATCTTCCCCTAAAGCCCTTATAGCATCTCTACCCATTTCCTGTTTCCTTCTCTTTTTCTCAGCCACCATCCTATCTACCTTTATCTGCCCCCTGTCTTCTGTATTCCCTTGTTACCAGAACTGCTATTTATGGGGAAATTAGCACGCAGTCTGGGTTTAATTAGTGCAGATCTTAACCAACTATACCAGAGTCCGTCTTCCAGATTACTCATGCAATAAAGAGGCAATGATTAATAAGTTTAAAACATGTTCACTAATAGTGTTGCATATGCCTGCAATAACACACACAAGCAAGGTACATACAAGAACTAAGAAATAAAGAGTAGGAAAAATAGAGCCATTTGCATTAGCAGGGAACCCACTTGAGATCGAAGAAGCGGGGTGATACGCACCTGGTCACGGCGAGGAGCAAAGACGTAGCAGCGAAGTGGGGCGGTATCTAATGCCTACACTAGACACACAGAGTGACGGTCGGGGTTCAAGATAGGAATGGCATGCGCCCCTCATGGCAGGGAAAGCCTGCTTAAGTACCCAAAAACGTACTCTGAGGCGAGTGCCTTCCATGTGGTTCTCACGAGGGGAAACAAAGGCTTAATGGGTCTACAACTATCGCTAATGGGCCACTTTAGTATCTGAAGATATGATTGTGACACCCCGGGAAGAGGGGACAAAGGAGGGAAGGGGAGTGCCGGGTGGGTTGATTGAATCTGCCAGGAAGCTGGAGTTGTCTTGATTGCATCGGTCCTGGAATGTGGTGGTTGTATTGAAATGTGTTCATTAGGTGTTCTGGACAGCTGGCACGTAGCTTCCATTCCGGGGCAGCTTCCAGCGATATGCATAGCAGGGTGAGGCTGGGCGCTGCGGACGTGACAGGAGTGTGTTCACGAAATGGCAGCCTCAGAATAAACTGTCCGTGTTGATTCTTTGCTGCCTGGGAACACAGCTTCTTCCTTGGCATGTTTCAGGCTGGGCCAGCAGGCTGCCCAGTGGCGAGGGAAGACCCAGCGACCGTCTTGCAAGGGGCTCTCTGCGGAACTGACCAGGGGGTGCCTGGCCAGGCTCATGGAGATTCCCTCCGGCTGGCACTGTGCTGCTAGTGGCATGGCTCTGGGCCTGGGTGGGGTAGGTGTCAAAGGAGGCAGGAAACAGGCATAGGTGGCACAGTCCATTGCAGCAGAGAGAACAGGGAACAGACATGGGCAATGCTGCCCTTAAACAGAGTCTCTGGTGGATCCTCAACACAGCAACGCAGGAAACTGACCCAGTTCATAGCAGGCCCCATAACAGGAGGGGGGTGTCCCTGGCAACACCCTCCTTCTGTCTCCCTGGAAGCCTCTACCCAGAAAAACTATAGTCTAATTGTGCAATCAGGCCCTGTTACATGCTGGGTAACCTGCAAGGACTTGCAGAGGACACTGAATCCCCCCCACCCCAGTATCTCCTTCCTCACACTATTTTCACTTTCCCTCCTCCTGGAAACACCCATATCCTCACTTTTCTCTGCTTCCTTCTCTCCTAACCATCCACCAATCCACCTATCTTTTATCTGCCCCCACATCTTTAGAGCTAGTATTATTTATTTACTTTGTGTTTCATCTGGCATTCTCTCAGTGATCCCTCCTTCATCTGTAGTGGCTTACCATCCTAAGAAGTGCTGGAATTTTACCTCTGGGCAAGAGCATCCAGTTCCAATTTATTTTGGCTTTTGTGAGCAGTGAGTTCAGTTCTAGGCTTTCTACTGATGTACTTTTGTGCTTACAATAAAGTTATTTGTAGATTTTCTATCTACTATGTGGCCTTCTTTTCATGGTGCTTGCTGGTATCACTGCCTCTTGGACCATGAAGTGAAGTGTTACTAGAAACCAGTTACCATGCAAATTCATAATAGTGAGTTGGATCCCTCATTTGTCATTTTCTGAGCCTAGCTAGTAAAAGACCCCTGAATTAAACCATATTTCTTTAGATTGGCTCCTATGGAAGCAATTTCAGAATGAGCAATGACACCATATGTTATTAATCATCACTGTTAGGTTGAGCACTCAATAGACCAAAATTTGCTTTTGTCAGACATTACGCACTAGTACAAAAACCATTATGTGTGTTTCTGTTTTACTGCGAAAGGAGCACTTAATCCTGGTTTGGCTGTCTATCGTTATTTAAGATACATTTATAAACAGAGGTCTTCCTAAGGGATCCATAAATCATACATTACTTCTTAGTTATGCCATATTTTAACAGTGTGTTAACATGCAAAAATAAAGGTTTGTCACTTACAATGCTAATAAACCTGCCTCACCCTGTTGTGTTTGAAGCAAATTCATGTGCCACCCAATCTGAAGGTAGATTTTGTATATGTACCTTCCAGTTTACCAGTGGCTTTAATATACTGCTGTAATGAACCTCAATGCACAGGCATTAACTTTCCCCCCTTTACTTTCTGACCTATCAGTTTACTTTTATCTTTGTATACACCAGGAAGAGGGGTTTTACAACTGTGGTGCCCTCCCTTTAGAATGCACTGTCGGAAGGTACTCGTGCTCAGCAGGACCTGTTGATGTTTCGGAAACATCAAGGCAGAACTATTCCAGTGTGTGTTTAGTATCTAATATTCTACTTTGAGGCAGAACAAATGGATGGACATTTTCCATGGCAGCAATAGATATTCTTAGTAGCTGTTGTTAGTAACTGGGCTGGCATAAATGGTAAAAGGATTGTAAAATGGTAAAACATTAAGGCTCCTACATAACTCGGCATATAAACCTGCTCTGCCTTCCTATTGCAGAAGATGCTGGGTTTATATTGATATTATCTATAGAGGGTACTTGGACTTCTCGGGTGCTGCATGGTTACAGTATGACGAGGAGTTCCATATTCATGCCACCCTTAAACCCCAACCTTCCGTGGGATCAGGTACACCAGCAGTTTTGGTTGCAGGTTATGTCCCCTGCCAGGCCAAATATGGGTGACGGTTCAGACAGTGGCCACTTAGTGCAATGGCAACAAGGTGCTCAGAGTCCCTGCCCTCAGGTGGAGCAGTCAGTTCAACCCCGCCTGCTATGTTGAGAGTACAACTCCCAGGGATCTTGCTCCAGGATGGCCTGTGGTTTTAAACATCAGTGCCTTATCTGTGGTGGCCCCCACCCCTTTGTGGCTTGCCCACGTTGGCTGAGAAAATGGAGAAAGAGAGGGGGAGGGGCGGCAATGCCCATTCTTCTGGAAAAGGGTCCCAGCCCCATAAGACTGAGGTCTCTTAGGAGTCTTTTGTCTGATTACCCAAAGCGTCAAGATGCTTGTTATTTGTTAGAGGGTTTTAGCATAGGTTTTAGCATACCGTTTCAGGGCCCTTGGGCTCCCTTTATGTTGACCAATTTACGTTCTGTTGTCGGCCTGGAGGATGTTGTACATTCTAAGATAGCCAAGGAGTGTGGGGGGGGGGGCGAGTTTTAGGACCTTTTAGTACCTCACCAGTTCCAAACTTTAGAGTCTCCCCTTTAGGTATGGTGCTAAAAAAGGCAGTTGGTGAGTTCTGTCTCATTCACCACCTTTCTTATCCCAGGGGTGGGTCAGTGAATGATGGCATTCCTGACTATTTATGTTCAGTGCATTACACATCCTTTGATGAAGCAGTCAAAATGGTTAGGTGGTGCAGGGTTGGGGCAGAAATGGCCAAATGCGACATTAAGTCGGCATTTTGCCTCTTGCCCGTTCATCCCAGAGATTTTGAACTCTTGGAATTTTCGTTTGAAGGCCCGTACTACATGGATAGGGCCCTCCCTATGGGATGCTCTATTTCATGTGTGGCTTTTGAATGTTTTAGCACCTTTCTGAAACGGGCCTTGAGGTCTCAGCTATCATGCCGGGACACAGCCCATTATTTAAATGATTCCAAACTGGCGGACCATACTGTCCATTTCTGGTGTGATAACCAGGCAGTGGTGTGTGTCCTTCACTCCCTCTCATCTAGATCTCCTTGGGTTATGAGGCTGGTCAGGGCATTCATACTTCAGTGTTTGAGGCTAAATATTTTGTTTTTGGCAAGGCACGTTCCGGGTGTAAATAACGGTGTGGCAGATGCTCTGTCTCGCTTGCAGATGGAACGGTTTTGGCAGCTTGCCCCAAAGGCCAACTTACAGCTGGCTCAAATGCCCCAGGAGCTGCGGAGCCTTGGATGGTAGAGGCATGAAGGGCCATCCAATTGGCTATTGCCCCTACTACCCAGCGGTCTTACAGATGTGCGGTGCATCAGTTTTCAGGCTTTAGGCATGATGCCACACTGCCGCAGGTATGGCCCATAGTGGTGAAACACCTTATGCAATTTTGTGTCGAGCAGAAAGGTAAGGGGCTGGTGGTCAAGTCCATAAGAAGCCAGCTAGCGGCTCTCGCTTTTGAGAGCAAGGCCAGGGGAATGGAGGATACCACGGGGGACTTTAGATTGAGAAAGATGCTTGAGGGTTGGTCATGTGAACGGGGAACAAGGGCTGATGTTCGGCAACCCATTTCTCCTTCTGTGCTCCGAGGCCTAGGCCTTGTGTGGCAGAAAGTGTGCCGCTTGAATTTCAAGGTGGCATTATTTCATGCAGCCGCTCTCAAGGCATTTTGGGGGGCTTTGTGTGTCAGTGAATTGGTGGCCCAATCCCTTAGGGATGGGTTGGGTCATGCCCTTACGGCACAAGATCTCAAATTCATTGGCAGTACAGTTACCATTAGGATCAGGCGGTCTAAAACTGACCAGATGGGTAAGGGGACTGTATATCAGTTGAGTGCCTGTTCCGAGCCAAGATTATGCCTCATGAGTGCGCTTAAGCACTATGTGGAGAGGGGAAGGTGAGGGTTTACTTTTCCGTCATGTGGATGGCACCCCTCTTACCAAGTATCAGTTCTGGGCGGTTACAGATAAGGCTCTCGCTAGACTAGGTTTGGCGGGCATTAAATTTGGCACCCATTCCTTCAGGATTGGGGCTGCTTCAACAGCAGCAGCCATGGGATTTCCCAGGCCTGCCATCCAGAAGGTAGGGCATTGGCGGTCCTCTGCGTACAAGGGTTACGTGTGACCTCTGATGTCTTTGTAATTTGTTAGTTCTTTATTCAGGTGCTGTGTCTCGCCACGAGAGGCTTCGGATCCTTATCTGTGGGCACAGTATGGTCTTTTGGGCATCCCACCAAGCTACAAGGACTCCGATTGGGTCTCAGCTTGGCCTTAGTGAGTGGGCCATGGTTACGTGGCAGGGCCATAGAGGCCTTCATTGGCCTGGGTTGCTGCCACTCCTCTTTGAGGAGAGAACCGGTCCACTCCCTGACATCTTGGTCATTCATCTAGGTGGTAATTACCTTGGCTTGGTTAAGGGCAAGGCCCTGTCTTTGCAGGCCCAGGAGGACTTCCTGTTGATAGGCAAGTTCTGGCCTGAAGTGCTAATCATTTGGTCAGAAATGCTTCTGCGCTGAGTGTGGCAGGAAACGTTACATCCTGCAAGGATGGAGCGGGCTAGGCACAAGGCCAACAGAGCCCTTGAGAAAGCCCTAGTGCAGGGGCTTGGGATTTTTTCCCCAATTGGCTGCAGGAACATTGGCAAGAAACATGAGCTGAAGATGGGTGATCCCCTGCCTGTTGCAAGAAAGTTGGAAACCTGTAACTTAAGCAGTAGTCCTCGGAGATGAATTAAGTAAAGATACTGCAAGACTATGGACTTCTCTGAGGAGAACTTCTATTTTGACGCTTGTCTGAATATATCTGTTCTCAGAATGTATAGGTTTTAAAAAATTGGTACATCTATCTAATTCATTTTAATCCTGTTGTTCCTTAAGGAACTCAGAGCAGCATACATTGTTTTCCTTCTCCAGTTTTATCTTCAGAAGCATCCTTGAGATGAAAGTTAGGCTGGAAGTACATGTCTGGCTCAAGGTTACATAGAAAGTTTCATGGCAGAATGGAGATTTCGATATAGTTTTATATGATATCCCTCAAAAAGATGATTCTTGTGAAATAAAGAGTCAGGAAAGTACTTCTTTTAATATAAAAAGGTAAAGGTAGTCCCCTGTGCAAGCACTGAGTCATTACTGACCCATGGGGTGACGTTGCATCATGATGTTTTCTTGGCAGACTTTTTATGGAGTGGTTTGCCATTGCCTTCCCCACTTCTTTTAATATAAAGCTTATGTAAATTATGCAAGATGTAGGAAAGTCGTTCTAAATAATACCTATAGAAGATAGCTGGAATTTGCTCATCTGCTCAAAGACTTCTAGTGCAATCATAAGAACACTTTCCCTATTGAATGTACCTGAGTACTTAGGATTGTTTTCTTAAAATATCATGCACCCTACACCGCTAATTAATTACTTTCTAATAATTCCTAGTGGGCGTTTAATCAGTTTTAAAATATTCTAATTCTGGGTAGTGCTTATACTTCAGCTGTAACACCCTAATTCATCTAAAGAGATTTGAGCATATAGCAGGTGTTCATGTGTGTATTACTTACTAGATGAAGAGAGACAGGAATAAATTGGATGCTGATTCTACTGCACATTTGAATGTGCATCCAAATATGTAACCACATGCTGGCACAGATAGTCTTATGTAAATAACTTTTAAAAGCATGACTAGAGTGGAATGGGATGATTCATATCATATTTAAATTGTGCTATTGTTACCAAGGCTTAAATTCTAACAAACATTCTATTGAAATGTCTTTTAAAAATCTTTATCTTTCTGCACTTTTTGGTACTCCACACTGTGTGAGTGAAAATGATCAATTTTTCGCAAAAAAGTCACAACTTCTGAATTTTGTTGTCACAATAACATGTGCAAATTTGTCTCTGCTTGTCTCCAGCTGCCAAATCAAGCATGTTATACTGAGTTTTAATACTAATCCTAATAATAAATATTTACATGGCACTTTAGGGTATTCAGATTACTTCACACATACATGTACTTGAAAGAGTGTCTTTCATCAGAGAAAGACTCCTGATACTGGAGGAAAGCATTGCGGAGTGGGAGAGTACAACCCATGATTTTGTAATCCATTTGGCAACCTACACTATACTGGCTCCTTCTCTCCCTCTCCCAATACTTTCCAGTAGACTGCTTTTTAAATACCTTATAGGCTGAGCAAGTCTGTTAATGATAGGACATTTTGGAGGTCTTTCATTCATAGGGTCGCCTTAGGTCAGAGGCAACTTGACAACACATAATATATAATAGGCTGAATTTAATGTATCTCTTGAAAAAAATACATGGCAATAAAAATATCCAGATAGAAACATTGATTACAAATTTCTTATTTTTGTTGTTTGAGGCAAATTTGACAAACTTTTCCCTTTCTTTTTGAATAGGCGTGTACATTAGCAAGATAAATAACCCATGTGGGCATGTGATTACCATGTATGTTCAGATTAAGATGAAATGGTGGAAATTGTTGGAAGTGCCAAGAAAGTATTAATACACTGTTAATTTTGGAAAACTGAAATATTTTGCAGCAAATATGTAAAGATTAACTTGTAGGAGTGTTTGTAAAAGTTGCAGTACTTATAGCTAGGAACCATTTAAAGAGCTGTTTAACTAATTACACAGTAGATTAACTGGTTAAATATAAATACATTTGTATATAATCAGTCAGTGTAGGTCCCTTTTTCTGGGATGTGGAAGAAAGTGAGAACTTTACACTGTCATAAACAAAAGAGACCACCTAATGTTAGAAGAAAATACCATATTTTACATTGTCATTTATTGGTATAATACAGCAGAAAAAATAATACACAAAGACTACCAATAACTATGCCCTTAACTTTCCCTTAAATTGGCCTCTTCTGATTAATTAAAATATATTTTTTCTGTATTAATCTAATAATTAAATCAATGAAAGTATTAAGCCCCAGATTGTATATGTTAAGCTTTATATATAGTTAGAATACTTATTTATAATTACTAACACTTTACTTTTGTTTTTACAGGTGAAATGAGTGGTATATCAGAGAGCTTATTAAAGAGACAAGCTTGCTGCTTTCCCAAAGTAGGATGACAGAACAAGTCATGGTATGTATTGTAATTTCAGTACTGCAATACATCTTGAAGCTGTCTGGGGTAAAATGCTTGCTAAGCATTGCATTGGGGCTGTCAGAATGCTTCATGGGGTAGTAATTAAATTGAGGCAATTCTACAGTTCATTTTGTGGAACCAAGCCAAGACTCTATGTAGCCTAGAAATATTCTTTCATAGACCTTTAAAAAAAAAAAAGTGGGAGAGCCAGACATCTTTCATCTGAAAATATTTTCTTCAATGGAAAATATTCAACTTCCTGTTATTGTCCATTATGCTTCGTTTGTTTGTAAGCTGATTTTTTTCACATTATACCTGAAGGAAAGAGGACATTGAGAATTTAAATCGTAATTGCTTTTGCAGTGTGGACTTCAGCTGCTGTTGAAATAACTGAGGACTGGAGAAGAGGGCTGTGGTTTCTTTGTCTGGTCTCTAAGATAGAGTAGCCTTAAGACTATTTAATTTTTTTTCTGTATTGTGTGTATTTTGAGTGACTACTAGAAGAATTGTGCTAAAATCCAGAGACAATCTCAACAGGGCTTGGAGTTTGTACTCAATGAAAACTAGGATATTCTTGTGTAAGGTGATAATAATTTAATATTTTTACAATCATTTTGCAATTAAAACTTTGAGGAAGATGTGGGCAGAAAGAAAGGAAAATAATTTCATTATATAAAATTGTTGTGAAATATAAAGAGTGGAGTCTGAAGGTATGTGGCTAAAGAGACATGGTCAGAATGAAAATACATGTTGAAATTAATTGCTGGTAAATGGACAAGTAAGTTGAATTCTATTTTTACCCTAGATTTGTACCAGTTCATCATCAAAATATTATGACATTTGGTCTCTGAAATTTAGACGTGAAATATCATGACATTTTATCAGAATTTGGCTCAGTATGTGCTGGATGTATCTCATAAGCTTACACCAAGAATTTACTGACTCTTGGTTTGTTTTTCTTTCTAACCCACCTTAGCAAACATGGATGCTTTCTGTCATAAGGGAAACTTGAAGGTATTCTCTTCCCTTTCTTTCTTTTTTTTTAAAAAAGAGAAAAGCTTGGGCATATTCAGAGGCATGAGCTGAAATGACAAGAACCAAAGGACTCTTGGTTCTTTGACTTTTGTCCATTGCAGCATGCCATTGAACAGCAACAACAACAATAATAACAACATTCAATTTATATACCACCCTTCAGGACAACTTAATGCCCACTCAGAGTGGTTTACAAAGTATGTCATTATCATCCCCACAACAAAACACCCTATGAGGTGGGTGGGGCTGAGAGAACTCCAGAAAGCTGAGACTAGCTCAAGGTCACCCAGCTGGCTTCAAGTGGAGGAGTGGGGAGTCAAACCTGGCTCTCCAGGTTAGAGTCCCATGCTCTTAACCACTACACCAACTACAACTACAATTACAAGCCATTGAGTCCAGAACTGGCCTGAGATGCATGTGTTTGTTTTGTTTGTTTGCTCTGCATTGGTTTATTCATTTTGGGAGAAAGCAAGTAAACACATGTCTGGTGTTTTAGTTTGTTGTATAATAGCAACTCAACCCAGTTCATAAGAACTGTGGCACATCTAGTCTAGCATCCTGCTTCCCATGGTGGCCAACCAAATAGTTCAAGGAATTCTAGAAGCAGAGCATGAAAGTAGCTGTTTTCTCTCCCTGCTGCCCCCAACAAACCCAGTGCTGCTGAAAGTATGAAATATACTTTAAAATATACTTTAAAATATAAATATACTTTAAAATATAAAGTATGAAATATACTTTAAAATATGCGCAGATTATCTCTGTGCATGAAAGTTTAATTAAGCCTGAATGTATAATAATAAGCACTGATAGACCCACCCTCCACAAATTTATCTATTTTCCTTTGGAAACCATCTAGCCAGTTAGTTACTTAAATTTATGTTGTAGGAAGAAGTACTTTGTCCTGAACTGACCAACCACCATCTTTCTTGGATGCCTCTGAATTCTAGTATTTTGAGAAATGTTCTATCTCCATACAAGAAAATGCTCTGACTCAATTATCATTTTATTTATTTAAAACATTTATATTCTACCTTTCCTCCAATTTCAATACAACTTACAATTTATATGTCATGAGATATATAACTGTATATAGTCCAGGTAAGAAATGTTAGCGTCCATGAACAGTATACAGTTTGGTGGTAGTGGAGTCTAGTGCTCTCAAATCATAGCTATCTTATGGCAACCCCAGATGAGGTTTTCATGGGTCACACTAGGAATGCCTAGAGCTGAGCCAAGGAAGAGTGCATCTTTGTAAATTATTGAACAGCAAGAAGAAGTTGATAAGAGAGTACAATTGAGGTGTGTCCATATAGGGAGAGATGGTCTTTCATTGTGGGTCTTGGGTTGAAAAGGCCTTTAAAGACAAGAACCAGCATCTTGAATTAAACTAGGAAACAAATGGGCAATCAGTGAAGCTGAACAGATGTAATATATTCAGACTAAAGCTTGTACAAATAAAAGCTTTCAGATTGTCTTCCAGGGAAGTCCCAGATAGAAGACATTAAAGTATTCCAACCTAGAGGTTGCAAAAACATGGAGCAGTGTGGCCAGGTCACCAAATCTATAAGGTAGAATTACTTCCAAATAAGATTGAACTGAAAGAATGCACTTCTAGAAACCGCACTAAGCTGCAATAAGTCAGGGCAAGTGCACCCTACAGCTCTTCACATGATCTCCAATAGTACACAAATTAATCCCTCCTATAAGATTGTCCTTCCCACTCAATGTTACTTCTGTCTTTTCTGGATTAAATTTCAACTTGTATCTCCTCTGTCATATCACTAGAGTTTACAGATACAGATTGAGAAGAAAGATTGCCACTTCTAAGATACATATAGCTGGGCCGTTCCCACACGGCTTACCTGAACCCGGAACGCTGCGCAGCATGCCGAAAAAACCGCGGAAGATCGCGTTTTCTCTCGTGAGTTTTGCGCGATGTTGTGCAACATCGCGCAAAACTCGCAAGAGAAAACGCGATCTTCCGCGTTTTTTTCGGCATGCTGCGCAGCGTTCCGGGTTCAGGTAAGCCGTGTGGGAACGGCCCTGGTGTCATCATCATATTGATAATACCCAGCTCTAGATCTCCTGCACAATAATCAAGCTAGGTTTCAATCACACAAGCTAGGTCAACATGTTAGCAAGTAATGAATTATAGGTATCTTATTATTTACTCACTTGGCTTTGTAAAGTCTCCTCACCCACAGTATCTTCGTCTCTACAGAAGTCTCCATGCTGCCTTATCTCCTGGCCCTGTGCATGTCTGCATGTGTGCACACACAAAACCCTTCAGCTCATACAGCTCATGCAGACTAGACCAGAGTTCCAACTCCCCGGTTCTCCTTTCCAGGTGGACAGATGGGACAATGCTGGTTTTTGTACTCCTCTTTCTGCAAGTGCTTCCATTCCATTCCTTGGAAGAGGTGCTTTGCTCACATATCACATAGCAACCCTAAGTGAATAGGAAACCCTAAACATGTAGGGATCACATGTGTAGGAATCTTAGCACTTTGGATTAGGTCAACTATTTAGCTGAACTCTAATATCTACAATCAAAATACATCAAGATTAAGCATCAAATTGCAGTCATTATTGGAGTAAAAAAACCAATCTCCTTCAATGTCAGTTGCTTCTTTCTGTCTTCTTTCTGTTTTCTGAATTGATCATATCATATTTATCTTATTTGCACCCGTAAATGATATAGAAAGTTTTACAACATGATGCTTTAATGCCATATATAAACCTTGCAAAATCATGTATGTAATATGCCTGTGTGGATTTTATAGGTCTAAACACCTGCTGTAATTCATGCATGCATACACAATAGTACTGTAGTACAAAAATTATTTTAAATATGCTGATTGAAAATTGTCAAGGACTTTGGAGTGAAAATGAAAAATTAGAAACATAACAAAAATATATATTTATGCTCTCGGCAGCCAAATGTGCTTTTTAATGGAATTTAAATAAATGGAATTTTTATGACAAAAAAGAAACAGTAAAAGCAGTGATTATATTTTTCATAGTTCATTTGCCTTCTTTGCCCTGCAGATCTTGTGTTGAAGGAAAATGAGATCCCTCATGAAGTCTACAATGTGATTGACTCTGAAGAAAGACTCTGAGACCCATTGGTGTTTAATGACCCTTATTGGCCTATGCAATGGGAACTGGTATGAACTTAAAAAACAGACATGTTTCTTTAGAAGTGATAAGAAATGTCATTTTTGTTATCTGTTAATATAGTAGTTGGGCATTTTTAAGTGCTGTTGGCATTAGGAAGTTGATTTTTAGAGAGGCCAATAACCAAGGATACTTGTTGATGTCAAAAATAATTCCACAGTGGGGTTGCAGATAGTTGTGGCAGAGTGGATCCAACAAACTCATGCATTAAACTAACATTTAAGTAGCAAGATCCCTTGTATATATAGTTCCCTGATCATGGTTATTATGTTTTAAGCATTTTTTATACCTCCAACAATACAAGCAACAATAACCTATGTGATAAAAACAACGCATTTGCCTATTCCTTTCCAAAAACATAAAGTGCCTGGCTAACATTGCCCCACTTCATAATCTTGCTCTATAGTGCCTTGCTTTGGGCAAAAATGAGAAGCTCCTTGCTGGGTACATTCTGTCAAACAATTTATTTACTTAAATGTCTACCATACCCCCATTTCAAACGTTTGGAAGGATGTGTAAAAATACAAGACCAATCAAGTAAAATCCAGTGAATTCAAAACCTGCCCTAAATTTTTTTAAAAAGTTTGCAGCTGGCAAATTCATACCGCATCTTAGAAAAAGTTAATACACCGCAGCTGGTATATAAGCAGATTGGGAGCTGATCATCTGAAGCAGATTTCAGAGTTATTGCAGAGTGTGTAAAATTCACACCACTTTGCGGGCAGACACTTCAGAAGCTTATCTGATTACATGGCTACCTTGCTCAATTAAAGAGCAAAGCTTCTAGTTAGTGAATGTTTCTCTGTATTTACTGTCTCAAAAAAGTCTGTGTCTGTCTCCTTGGAAAACAATAATAACAAATCATCATTACAGGGTTAGAGCTCACAGTACATTCTATGAGTCTTTGATATCTGAATTTGTGCTCCAGCTTTGCTGATCTTTTAAAATTGTGAGTGGCTTCTCTCTATTGAACATTTTACATTAGCACTTAAATCCAGTTGCCACAAACCCACGTCCAACTCAAGCCTAGGCTGACCTTCCCCTACCCTGAGGTAAAACTTCTCCTCTTTAAGCCTATGAAGCTGTATACTGGGCTGGGAAGCCTCTGGTAGCGTGGTTGATGCTAAGCTTCAACTTTGCTTCTTGTCCCACCCTTAGGAAATATTAAAGATGGTGACCTGGCCAAGTCTTAGTAGGGGACAGATCAGGGGTTTTCGCTTCCCTTTAGCAGAAACTGGCACACAAGGCTTGGGGAGGTTCAAAATGTAGTTGAAGGTTTATTTACAGAAGGTTAAAATCAAAAGGCAGGTAGGCAGGTGTTTGAACTTAAGTAACAGAAAGGTTTTTATACAGCAACTTCACTGGTGTGAGGCACAAAACCCTTGGTTTAACACTAGGTTGCTGGCTTCTTTCAGAAGGTTGACACTGAGTGATTCTGCACACGTTGGATAATGCACTTCCAATCCTCTTTATAGATCATTTGGAGCGGATTTTTTTGTGTGCGGAACAAAAAATCCACCTCAAATGATTGATAAAGTGCATTGAAAGTGCATTATCCAACATGTGCGGAATCAGCCACTGCTTCACAAATGTTTCCCTTTTAAAGCACAGACACAGCACGACTTCCCCTCCTCTCCAGACTTAAGAGTGCTCCACCTAGACAAATCCTTGCTAGATACTGGGCAGGTGTTATAGTTATGAGCTATAACCCTGTTCCTGGCACCGAAGGGGAGACTTCTTTCTACCCACTTCTTTGCCCCCCTATAATTTCCAGATCTCTCAAGTCTAAGCAGGAGTTAGTGCTGGCTTTTCCCACTTTAGTCCGAGGACTAACAGTGTTTCACAAACATTATTTCCTCACACAGAGGATTCTCTGGCAGACCCTCTTCAGTCAAAAGCCAGATTCCCACTCTCTTTCACTCTCTTGTTTTCTCTCCAACTCCAATTGACCGCTTCCCCAACATTCCATCCCCAACTACCATTTCAGGCTAGCCACATGGCGGGGGGGGGGGCATGTCAATTATAGCTCACTGACAGGAAATCTCAGCATCTGAAGCTGAGTCCATCACACCAGTACGCTAAAATGTTCTGGAATGCCCCACGTTACATACTTATCGAGTAACAAATGCTTCTAGACCATCTAACAGCCTAGAGCTGCTCCATTCTACCATATAAGCAGCATTTTTCCTGAAAATTTATAAGATTGCTCAATCTGACCTTTCAAAGAGTCATTTCAATGTAATCCAGTATAAATAAATCTCATTGTTACTAGTTTTCCAAAAATTACTCATGAACCTCATAAATGTAAATCAAAGATCTCCTATTGCATCTAAACAGTCAAGTGTGACACCCTCTTTGACATCAGACCAGCTGATTTTGGACAACAGAGCCAACCGAGTTGATGCCAGAGGGCTATGACAAAAGGCATTATAACGTGACATTTGTCACTTCCATATGGTTACATTATAAGCTAAAACTTTTTTCTGTGTTGTAGACCTTTGCACAATGCACATGCATTGTAAGCTTTGTTGAAACTGAGAAACTATGACAGAGCTACTTTATTTCATATTTCGGATATTTTGTGCTGAGGCAGAAGGGAAACAGAATGGCAATAATCTGTTTCATGTTTTTCTAGTGGTCACCACATTGTATCATTTCAGCTTGTCACACCTGCAATGGCTTAGTTAAATGCTTATTAAAAGATACATGAATATTAATTTAAAGATAGCTTTATAGCACATCTGATAGTAGCCACTTAAAATTCCTTTGGCTTAAAGAGCAAGTGTTCAGATGTAATAAGGTGATAAGATAAGAAAGATCTTGATTTGGAATAAATTTTTTGCTCTGACACTTCTTTCCACCATGTCCACCTTTTTCGCATCCCGATGAGACATGCTATATGCCTGATTGAGTCAGAGTGCTTCATTTTCCCTCTTTCCCTGCCCCCAAGGCATTATGCTGCTTTGTCATTTTGTTATTTTCTATTGTAAGTGATTGTGCTGCTTCATTATGGTTAAGTATTGTTTTATCCTATCTCTATCTCTTTTACCCACTAAATATATTCAGATATTTCCCCCCCCCTCCTTTCTTATCTCTTTTTTCTTGAGTAGAATGTATTTTTCTTTTTCTTAGGTCTACGATTGTTTTATGTAAAAATGTTTATAAAGTGTCAGCTTCCTTTAAGCAATCTTACAGTCTAATTCAATGTTAAAGGTGTAACTGGATAGAAATTTTGATCTAAATTACAGCCCTCTGATTTTACAAGTGGCAATCTAGTACCAAGCAACTAACACTCTTGTAGTATAATCCTATGCAGAGTTACTCCGGACTAATCCTACGGAAACTGGAATAACTGCTAGGATAACTCTGTTAGAAGGTTAACACAGAAAGACTCCTGAAGTTCATCCAGTAACATTTTTGAAGGGGTATGGGAAGTTTGATAACATTTAAGTGCTGGTATACAGTATCTTAACTATCATGGTTTGGTTTCATTGTGTGTAAAGCCCAGATCATATTGCTGGAAACAGACATACACATCATATCTTTGTGACTTTGAGGAACTGCTAGTAGCATGTAAGCTTTAAGACTTGGCTCAGGCTCTGGAAATGTGGCCCAGGCCCCTTACTCCTTGCACCACCACAAAGCTTGCAGCTTGCAGGCAGAAGGAATTGTTGGGTTGGTCTCTTTTATACCACTTAGGGTTGCCAACTTCCAGACTACAGAGATGTGTTTCCCTGAGAGAAAATTGCAGCTTCAGGGGGTGGACTGAATGGCATCACATTCCTCCTGAGCTCTTTCCAGCCCCCAACCTTTTCCTTTCCAGGCTCTGCCCTCAAATCTACAGATGTTTCCCAACCCAGAACTGGAAGACTTAATACCACTGCTGCACATGACTGGAAGATGAAATTCAGCTGTCAGGCCAGAAGGTTGTGGGGTCAACATCATGAAAACTGGAACGTGTATGTATGTATGAAGTGATCATACTTAAGTACAATTTATACAATAAGGCCTCTATCCAGTTAGCCTATTCACTATTCTATAGTATATGTGATTGTTGCCATCAGTATGAAGTAACCCTAACAGTACATGAATAAGAAGTATTTCTAGACTTAACATCATTCCACAGCATGATCTTTCACAAATGACAAGTGACTGACAGACCAAGGCAATCACATTTTTACAATATATCTTAGAATCATAGAATTATAGGGTGGGAAGGTACCTCTAGGGTCATCTAGTCCCAACCCCCTGCATAATGCAGGAAATTCACAAACACCTCCCCCTCTCCACATACACCCAGTAACCCTTACTCCATGCCCAGAAGCTGACAAAACATCATCACAATTAGACATGGGCACGATCTGAATTATGATTTCAAAAAAACCCCGATTTTGGCGTTTGCGCCATTGTGACTCAGCTAATCGGTTCCGTCCACGCCAACCGATCCAGCAGTCGGGGGTTTGCTTGTTCGGGACTTGATTAGATATATCGGTTTCTGTTCAGAATTGCAGACACTCTTGCGCCAGTAATTTATTCCCGGGGCAACGGAGCCAGGGGAATGAGCTGTGTTTGCCCTCCTTCTGTCACCCTCGAAACATGAATGGAAGCCCAGCTTTCCTTGATTAGCAGACTTCCTTCCAACCACAGAGCAGCAACCCAGGGGAGGGAGGGGGAAGGGGGTGTTCTGAAGCCATGGGCACAAAGGAAAGGCAAAAGGCAGTGCGGGAGGCTGGGAGGCCGCCCACGCCGTTCGTCTTTCCCCAGGACAAGGGGTGCATGGGCAAGCTGGCCGTTCCTTGTCCTGGGAAAAGGCAAAAGGCAGCGCAGGAGGCTGGGAGGCCGCCTGCGCCGTTCGTCTTTCCCCAGGACAAGGGGCGCGCAGGCAAGCCAGCCACCCCTTGTCCTGGGGAAAGGCAAAAGGCAACGCGGGATGCTGGGAGGCCGCCTGCGCCGTTTGCCTTTCCCCAGGACAAGGGGCACGTGGGCAAGCCGGTCGCCCCTTGTCTTGCGGGGCAGGTGAACGGCGTGGGCGTGGGCAGTTAACAAAATAATTACTAGATCCAATATAGAACCAACCATATTCTGATGTGCAACCATACCACTCTCTGATAGGGATGGCTATATTACTATCGTGATACTTTTATGGACCTGTGCCTCCTCATTGAAGTAAAGGTTTCATCTGTTTTGCTTTGGTATTTTTATTCTCTGACAGCAAGGTATATTTATCAACTGGTGCCTTAGTAACCAGCTTTAACTTGTTCACAAATACTTGTGAGAACAATATTGCAGGCAGTGCATTCCTACAATTTGGCACACTTAAGCTTGCAAGACTGAGTCTTGTAATTTTGTCTGAAATGTTCATGGGTTTTATGAAAAGTAACAATTTATATGAAAGAAGATTCTTCTTGAAAATCAATTCAGCAGCATGAAGTAATGTACTTGCCATGTGGGAATATTAATAGGAAAGAAAAATGACAAGGATATAAAAGAAATTAAACTGGATCCCAGGAGACTAGATATCTGTGAACATTACAATGAATACTGCAAAATGTATAGCCCACCATTTTACAATCAGATGAAAAACACATGTAGAAAATTATTTTTCAATCTTGTTTCTTTGATAAGATAGAGGAGGCATAGAATGGAAGGTTCTTTGTAAACTGATGGTGGAAATTCTGTTGATTTGACATAGGGCTCAAAATAGTATAGCTTTTTATGACTATATATAAAATTAGCCCACATAGTGGGCTAAATTTTTGTTGCCCTATGTTCTGGTGATAGAATTTAGAAATAGTATCTATCTTACTTTCTGGCTTGGTGTGAAAAATAGAGTTGTAATGGTAGGGCACAAACTGCTCTTATGACATTCTTCAGTTTGAGCTAATGTGGATTTGAGTTATATTGGACTCCCCGCACCCCCACCTAAAGAACCAGGGATCTCTTTCCAGGAATCTAGAAATACTGAATAAGAGATTTCCACTTCTTCTCAAAACTACAGTATCATTCCTTGGGAGTAAGCTATCTAGCAGTGATTTATGTCTAAAGCACAGATGTAAATGAAAATTTGATTTTGTTTCCGTTCAATTTTGCCTTAATTAGTAGTAAAATATTTTTAGCTAATTCTCTAACCAAAGAATTGCAGACTGTCTTTTAAGAGAAACTGGTGCTTTGAATTTTTTGAACTATCCAAAAGCAGTAGAAAAAGGTTTCCCCCCCTCTAGACTATTGCTGTGATCCACAGAGCCCTATTATTCAAATACAGGTTTTTAAGTATATATATATAACTATTGCCTGAACAATATTCCCCCTCCATGGTGCAATACTGTAACTTGCAATGGCATTCAGATGGTTTACTAGGGAAAATTCTCACAATCTATTATAGCTTTATTGTTATTGAATTCCTTGAGTGCTTTCCTAGTTTGCTTAATAATTAGCTTAATAATTAATTTCCTTAATCATGTTTATAAGCAAGGGAAAAGGAGTTGAGCTTTGATTACATCTCTCCCTTGGCCTCTATCTCTGTCAGTTCCTTTGATTACACATATGCCTTGCCTTCTATCTGGCAAATCTCTTTTATCTTCCTAAACCATGACAAGTTAGGCTAAAAATCAAATTTCAATACTCTAGTGATAAGTATAGTATTGGTATTTGTGAAATATTAATTTATTTGCTAGGTTCCTAATGACGGAGCATATACTCTTCACTTTTGACTTTTAAGACCTTTAAAAGGCACTTACAACATCCTTAGACAAATGCTACTTCTCACTTGATAAAGCTCTTCATTTCATACAGATTATACAAATGGTGAAGAGACTAGAGTTCTTATGTTATACATTATGGTGACTAAATTGAGCCTTAGCCACATAGAAGCACCCTTTTTAAGCAGCATCTATAACATTTGCGTAATGTATGGAAAAAGAAGAGAGTGAAGCTTCTGATGCCCTGTTTCTCCATTAGAGAATGCAATTAGGAACGATTTGGTACATTTTATATTTTTCTTCGAGCAGAAGCTGAGCCATCTCCATCCTGAGATCACTGGCACCTCACAAACCATATGAATCAGTTCATATATAATTTGAGGGAGCTTCTTGAGTCCATCTACAGTTGATAAAATGAGCGCTGGTTATTCATTTTTTGTGCCTCTGGAGTGATATACTCATTCCCGACATACCCATCCACACGAAATATTCCCTTGCTTCTTTACTCCAACAAGCCAGTTTTCTATGGAATGGAATGGCTCAAAGGATTGTTTTTTCAGCACTTTGTCTTGTTCCCACTCCTCCTCAGAAGTGACACATTGCAACCATAGGGGGCAATGCAAGCTCATTGGTGGATCTCCAGGCTGCATGTACAGTGTACGCGTCCGCTGTGCACAGTATTACCAGGCTACAGCTCTTAAAACTGAAAATATATTATTCTTGGTTTACATATACTAACTTATGATTAACTACAAAATTGTTTTGTGCTTTTGTCTCTGAAAGTTCAGTTTCTCACTTCATCTTGAGTTGATTTGCAAGAAGACAGCAATTTATTTTGCCCCGATCATTGCAATGCTGCACAGAAAGCACGCTAACATGTTATTTGATGGCATCCAAGTTAAAACAGGCTGGTGTTAGTATGAGACTTTCACTATGCTCTGACTACAATCTGTCAGTATTTCTGACATAATTTAATTTCTGCAAGTGCATTTCTTTCGGTTTTAATTTATACACCCGAAAATAAATCCCAAATGTTGAAATTAAACTTGCACCTCAATTGTATTGGAATTTTCATGAGATTTATTTATTAAAAAGGAACAACAGTGCTGAATAAAAGGAAATTGTCATAACAATAAAACAGTATTTATACATTACATTATTCCGTTGCATTTACTTTCACTGATTGGAAAGCTCTTTACAGAAAGAGAGCAGAGAATAAAAATAATGATAATTTCCATCTCCTCCAGTTTAATGCATCGCTATGAGTGCAGGTTTTTCTGCCCCCTCTTCTGTAATACAAGATTATTTAAGAGAAACATAACTGAACCACTATTAACATGATTAGAGGAGCTGCTCTTACAGCCTATTTTCTCTTATTTTCATTGTGTTTCATTGTAAAACATGTTTTAGACAATTACTATTTACCAGTTTTCTTAGAGGAAAAAAAATTGTAATGCTCAATCTGAATGTAAAAATGCACTCTGTTTTGGAGCTGATAGAAATATCATTTAAACTGAACTCTTCACTTGAAAGTACAGCAGATAAATAACTTAGCAAATAAAACACTCCATCAGTTGCATATTGGAAGTATCCATGGCTTTCTTGGAAAGAGATATATATGTAAAGCTTTGCTGCTGGTATTAGTTAGGAGGAAGTTGCAGACACAACCTATGGCTTTCAAGTATAATAAAGGACTCTCCTTAAAGAAAGATGCAGCTGATATTTGGAGTATAAATGGGCACCAAACAAAGGGAAGCTCATGTATGTGTGTTAATGGTTCTGTATTACCTCAGCTGTGAGCTACCTCAAGCAAGGCTCTGAAGAGATGGCATATAAATTTTCTAAACAAATATAGCTCTTTTAAGTGCAGGCAATCATATTTAATTCTCTCAAATTAATGATGTTTCTTGGAATCCCTATGGGTATAATCCCTATGGGTATAATAGTGAATATGTTGCAATTCAACATATTCACAGTCAACCTATTATGGAAGATTTTCCAGGAACAATATTTGATTTCAAACTTTGGTCACTGCATGAATCAGCTGGAAGTATTCACTTATCCGTCCTGGCATCAGTAGAGTAGAAGTATCTCTGAAACATTCCAACGATTGAGATGTTAATAATGAAGTAATAGTAGTCATAGTTGTCGTCGTTGTAGTAATATGGCCAAAATATAACCAAAATTAAGCACTTTTAAGATCCAGCAATTTTGATGGGAGATGCTGAAATATATGCTTAAGTTTTTTCCCCTTTAAAATAGTTAAATATCTAGTGGATTCTTTTCATAGTTCTCTTTTGCTACGATGCATGAGTCATGTGTGTGTGTCTAATGCACATGTTTTTCTAATTAATGTGTGATGATCCATGTGCAGGTCTTCAGTATTCTCCCAGATCAGCGACCGGGATTAGGTTTCCATGCTAACAAGTGCATTGTGGTAAAGAATATGCACATAGAAATCCATTTATTTATTTATATAGAAAATGTGCCTCTCCAGAGAATGATGTCAAAGTAGCTTATAGACTAAAACATATTAACATCATAAAACAGCATAACATTGCTAAAATTACAATTTTTTTAAAAAAAATCCAGCCATTAAAAACATAGAACATTAAATGCAGCATACAATATTTAGCAGTCTGAAGCAGTTCTTCTAAACTATCCTCAGACTAAAAGCAGAGTGTAAAAACAATTTTATAAGATCAACCTCTCTCAGAAGGTCAGAAAGCTAAGCAAAAAAGAGGTTGCCCTACATTACTAGTCTGTTTCTTCTGAAGCAGACACTTGCAGAAGAACATATACCATCAACTTACTACCTGCTCTCCATAATGATTCAGACAAGAGCAATAGTAGCCATCAGATTTTTGCCCAGTGTGTTTAGTTAGTTGAAAATTCTTATCTCTTTGTAAACATGAATTGTTTCTATTTCCTTTGCAGTTTGGTTAAACACATTCTAAAAGCAAAATACCACTGGCTCAGGATTAATAGACAGACACATTACTGCAAATGGGGTAGAGCAGTGAGTGGCCAAGTTTGCACATGACATCAAATTATTCAGGATTGTGAGAAATGATGTAGATTGTGAAGAGTTGCAAAAGCATCTTTCCAAATTTGGATAAGCGGTAACAGTGTGGCAAATGAGATCCACTGTAAGTGTAAAATGATGCCCTTTGGAGCACAATGCCCTACTAATATATGTCAACAGAGTCTGAATTGGCAGTGTCTGACTTAGGAAAGAGCTCTTGGTGTTATGAGGGCCTTATGAGAATATAGTCTTATAGTTTGGCACAATTGAAAAAGGCAACATTTTGCTACGGATTATTAGGAAAGGGACTTTGAACAAAACAGCCAATATTGCAATGTTTAAATCTAAGGTGGAATACTCTGCCCAGGTAAGTCATTCTATTTCAAAAAGAATGCTGTTGAACTGGAAAAACCAAAATGATCAAAAGGTTTGGAACATCCTTCTTACAGGGTACAGTTAAGTAGTTTGGATTGTTTTTTATCTAAGAGAAAATAGGACTAAGAGGAAGATGAGAGAGGATTATGCAGTGGAAAATGTATAGACAGATGATTTTCTTCTGCTCCCATAACTGCATGTTGACTGACGGTAGATTTAGGACACTCAAAAAGTAATAAACTTGTAGACTTCATTGCGATGGATGTAGCAATGGTAACTAGTTTAGTTGCCTTTAAAAAGGTATGAGACAAATTCACGAAGATGCTGTTAGCCACAATGACCAAGTGGAGCCTTTATATTCAGAGACAGTAATATTCAGAATGCTACTGCTGGGGGCAACAACTAGGGAGGAGGTTGTCCAGAGATGAGACTGTCTGGCCATTAAATGAAAGAGGTTACTGATCTAGGTGGACCATTGTTCTTCTCCAGCACAGTTGCTGTTATGTTCTTATAGTGGAATTAAAAGTTTTGGGTGGATAAACCACTTGAGTACTATGGTTGTTGTGGGTTTTCCGGGCTGTATTGCCGTGGTCTTGGCATTGTAGTTCCTGACGTTTCGCCAGCAGCTGTGGCTGGCATCTTCAGAGGTGTAGCACCAAAAGACTTGGACAACCTGAAAAATCAGCAGTGGCTGAACATAGCCTAACGCAAACAGGGCACAGTATCTTATTCCAGGACACCAAAATACTGGACAACCCTTCCAACTACTTTGTCAGACTGCACAGGGAAGCCATTGAAATTCACAAGCATAAGCAAAACTTCAACAGGAAAGAAGAAACCTTAAGAATGAACAGAGCATGGTTTCCAGTTCTGAAAAACACCAGGCTAACAAAACATTCTATCCCCGACAATAGCCCCACAGAGAAGATTAGCACATCAAGTACCAATCCATATGCAAAAGAACCTCCTCAGGATACAGTGAAGCCTCCCGCCATTAGCATTCCACACCCTGGGAAACTCTTACAGGATGACTCAGCTCAACCCCCCCCCCCCTCCTGAGTAGATACAAATGACCTACATCTTTTCCACACTGTGACACTGAGAGATCTCTGTCTTTTGGTGCTACACCTCTGAAGATGCCAGCCACAGCTGCTGGCGAAACGTCAGGAACTACAATGCCAAGACCACGGCAATACAGCCCGGAAAACCCACAACAACCATCGTTCTCCGGCCGTGAAAGCCTTCGACAATACACTTGAGTACTGATAAAGATAAAACACTTGACTACAGATAAGGATTAAACACTTTCCATGTTAATAGGAAACTGGCAAAATGATTATATTATGCATCTGTTTTCTTCTCAGTATTGAGATTTTGACCCATTACTATGAACTGAATGTACCTTCATTCTTATGGGGGGAGAGAGAAAAGGCAAGTAAGGAATGGCTTTAATTGTAAGGGATAGACATACAATTGAACAAAACTTTTTATCTTTGTTTATGGGCATACTGGCTTTCAGCATTCTTTATTTATCACAAGTACGATTCCTGTGGAAGATCTACAAATATTAAAACATACGCTTCAAAATTTCAACCTGTTTGTCACCTTTCAGTTCTCATAAGTTTAAATTCATTTCTTGGTAGGCAAGGAGCTGGTCTAAGTGGTACTGGTACCATTTGCTGATTATCTATATGAGTATGAATTTCATTCCTAGTGAACAGGACAAGTGCCACTGGGTTCTCAGCATGTAACCTGTTCAAGGATTAAACCTGTATGTTCTGCATCAAGAGAATAGATCAAGAGGGAATATTTGAATTTATATTGGGCAAACACATATTATATGCCTTAGGTTATTCCATCTTATTTAAACCAAGAGATGACATTTTTGTGTGATCAGTGTATCTAGCATACAGTCAGAATTCCTTACTTAACAGTCTATTAAAAAAAGGACGAGGGCCAGGACAGTGGATATTACTTTTAGCTTTTAGTCTTATAAGAATCTGTGTGCTTCAACAGCATCCATATGCAAGAGCAATGTATGACTGTTAGCAAATATAGCTAAGAAAAGTCCCCTGGGAGAAACAACATTTTTTGAAAAGACCTACTCTAAAATCAAAATTGAATTATCTTGGTCAATATTTCTTGCTTTTAATTTTAATGGCAAATATTAATAGAACCCTCTAAATAAAAACAGAGCTGAACTGTTTTTTCCCCTTCTATCTTTTGTTGTTGCAGCGCTGTTTGTATTTACATCCAGTCATTTATTGCCCATTAAAGAAGTAATGCTATGTTAATGTAAGGGAAAAAATCAATGCTACTCAGATCAGTAGCTGTGGGGAAACAGTGCAGCAGCTGGTTTGCAAACAGCAAGCCCACATAGATCAATGAAATTACAAGCTAAATCTGCTGATGCTCACAAACTGCTCCAGCATTGTGAAGTCTAACCTTTCTCAAGTTCAAGATCCCTGGCAAGCCAGCAATTGCTAAATGAAAAGGAGGGGTGGGGAGGAGAGAGGAAGAAAGAGAAAGAAAGAAAGAGAACAGATCAGTGTACTTGTGGAATTTTCAGCATCATATGTAATATTCCACTTTTGAAGTTATCAGTATAACTGCACATTTGTAACAGATATAAAAGCCTCTGTAATCTCTAAGTGAGCAATGCTCCAATCTACACACTTGGGAGATTTTCTTCTTTAAAAATGTTCAAATCTGTCACATATTACCTTGAACTATAACACTGGAGGGGTAGAAAGCATTTCTGTAATGCGCTTGGTAATGTGAATTCCAGAAAATAATTTATCAATGAACAGCAGCAGGACTTCTGGGATGTGCTCACTGCCTTTTGTTTTATCCCTTTAGTTGTTACCTTTGAATTTTTAAATTTTTTTTGCACAATTAAACATACAGTTATTTTGAGATTTCACATATGTTTTGCAGACAAGTAGGGAAAGAACTTCGCTTTCTGTAAGAGTTAAATACCACAAGAAACCGTGAAATGTATGTATGTATTTATTACCACTTTCTGTGGAGCATACTTCATGTTTATTGCAGCATGTGTTGTGGCCTTGATACAAAGGAGCACACATACAGCTCTGGTGTGACTATGCTTTGCATGGTCATCTGTTCTGTATGAGTAAGTCTCCCTTAGACTGAACAGAAAAGGGGAATCTTTATAAACCTTAGAAGTATGAATTTTCAGTCTCATTGCCTGCATCTGCAAGTGTTTGTCTACATGTATGACTTAATTGCATTTATGTATTCAAAAAAGGGCCATCCCAAAAAGTAAGCGTTCAGTATGTGTGGGTGGGGAGAAGACCATTGTCAGGACCATGAAGAGTGAGGAATGGAAAGACAGAGATCATTTCCAGCAAAATAAGGTTGGAGGGAAACCATCATGTGTATAATCTTCTATGGGAGTCCAATTCAAAAAAAGACCCTTGCTAATAAATGAGATTGGGATAGCACAACATGAAGTTACATTTTCTGTTAGCTTCTAAAAGAATCTGCATGACACTCTATAATACTAATTCTTTTCTCTCTTGGTTAGAGAAAATATTAAACACTTATTTTGTTACTAGTGACAATACCCATTGTATGAAAAAATACAATGGGCTCTAGAAGACTGATTTGGCGGGTCCCCTCCTGGCGACAAGCGGGAGGGCACTGAGGAGAGGTGAAAGGAGTAGTGCTTAGGCTGTCGATTCAGCAGGCCCCCTCCCGGCAGTAAGCGGTCACTTTGCAGCAGCCTTGAGGCCAGAGTAGTCGGCAGTGCACCCGGGCAAGGATAAAAAGTCGGTCATCACCAATACAGCTTGCCTTTTATATAGTAGGATGATAGGAAACACCAGCATCCTACAGCGTTCTGTATTTGTGATTTCTCTGTTCTCCAGCCAGATAAAAATATTCAAGACTTATCCATGCTAACATAACAGTCCCAAAATTTGACATCTGTGCATCTGCTTGTAATACTGGGAAACCATTGTATTTATTTATATTTACTTCGATGTAAACAGGGCACAGTATCTTATTCCAGGACACCAAAATACTGGACAACACTTCCAACTACTTTGTCAGACTGCACAGGGAAGCCATTGAAATTCACAAGCATAAGCAAAACTTCAACAGGAAAGAAGAAACCTTAAGAATGAACAGAGCATGGGCTCCAGTTCTGAAAAACACCAGGCCAACAAAACACTCCACACCCGACAATAGCCCTGCAGAGAAGATTAGCACATCAAGCACCAATCCATATGCAAAAGAACCTCCTCAGGATACAGTGAAGCCTCCCGCCATTAGCATTCCACACCCTGGGAAACTCTTACAGAATGACTCAGCTCAACCCCACCCCTCCTGAGTAGATACAAATGACCTACATCTTTTCCACACTGTGACACTGAGAGATCTCTGTCTTTTGGTGCTACACCTCTGAAGATGCCAGCCACAGCTGCTGGCGAAACGTCAGGAACTACAATGCCAAGACCACGGCAATACAGCCCGGAAAACCCCCAACAACCATATATTTACTTAGTTTATTCAATTTTTATACTGCCTCTCTTCAGTTAAGATCTCAAAGCAGTTCACAACAATTACAACAGTTAAAACAATACAAAAATATAATATTCAATAACATCACAATAAAACAGCCTAATATAAGAATTAAAAACCATCCTAGTCCCAACCTTAGCCTATAAAACAATATGAATAACATAAAAATTGCAGGTAGATAAAAATTCACAGCAATTTACTCTGCCTTACAGAAGAATATTACATAGCAAAGGCACACCGGAAGAGTTCTGCCGGAAAAGTTTCCAAAACATCAACAGGTCCTGCTGAGCACACCTGCCTTCCGACAGTGCATTCCAAAGAGAGGGTGCCACAATTGTAAAGACCCTCTTCTTGGTAGAAGAAAGTCATGTCACCCTGGGACCAGGAACCACCAGCAGGTCCTTTAAAGATGAACAAAGCAGTTGAGGGTGGGGTTCATTTGAAGCACAGCTGCTTCAAAATTTATGTTATATGAGTTGTGAAACCATGAAATGTATATATGTATTTATTACCATGGTGATTTGGTTAGCAACCTAGCAGCTACATTCTGCACCACCTGAAGTCGCCAGAGCATGTTCAAGGGTAGCCCTACGTAGAGCGAGTTGCAGTAGTCTAAATGAGAAGTGACTGTTGCATGGATCAATGTGGCAAAGTTAGATTGTGTGATATATATGGGGAAAGTTGTCGGGCCTGGAGAAGATGGAAAAATGCTATTCTAGCAACTATGTTTGTTCATGGAAAACTTAGAATCAAGTCAACCCCCTAAACTCTTCATGGAGTCCACAGCAGAAAACTGGGCTCCATTGAGTAATGGGATTGACAAATTCTTCACAGCTGAAGTACTTTCTAGCCACAGGACCTCTGTTTTCAAAGGATTTAACTTCAGCCAGCTACCCCTCAGCCATTGCACTATAGCATCCAGGTATTGGGCCAAGGAAAAGATTTCTGGTTGCTTATCAAGTAGAAGGTAAAAATTGGTGTCATCAGCATACATCATCCAACCCCAAACTTCCGAGATCTTACCACCAGTAAGGCTAGGTAGTTGTCCAGGACCAAATTGTAAAATGTTGCTATTAAAATCAGTAGCACATAACCACCCTTATCTATCTGAAGCTGGATATCATCAACCAGAGCTATTAAAGCAGTCTCAGTTCCAAAGCCTAGCTTGAAGCCAGTTTGGGATGGATCAAGAGCTGATGTATCATTCAAAACCCCCTGAAGCTGGTCAGCCACCATCATCTCATTGACTTTACCCAGGAAAGGGACATTTGACACTTTGCCAGCTCCCCTTTATCCAAGGGAGGCTTTTTCAATAGAGGTCTCACTACTGCCTTCTTTAGGAAGCTCAGAAATTGGCCCAATGTGAGAGAACAATAATTGCTTACAAGATTTAATTAGCCAAGAGAGGCAGGGGTCTAACAATCAGGTGATAGGCATTACAGCAATCATTGTTCTGTCAATATCTGCATAGACTGAAGGAGTCTAAGAATGGACTCAACAATGCAGATGGAGCCACTGGTATGCTACTAGCAACAAACTTGGGAGTCAGGTCGGTAAAAAGCACAGAGACTTTATCTGTAAAATAAGTCTCAAATAAGTCATGGTTAAAAATGGAATCATCTACCATTTTATAACAACAACAACAACAACAACAAGAACAACCCTTGACCGAAAAACAGTACACTCCTTCTATCTGGGATGGTTGTCCTCTTCCACCGAGCGTGCAGCTTCGGGAGGGACACACATGGAACGGTGAGGGAGGAAGGGAACACCCGCCTAGCCAGCCAGATCAGCCAAATCAACCCTGGTGATCAATGGAATGACAGATATCACAGCCAGATCGCCCTTACATCCAATAACAACAACAATATTTGATTTATATACCACCCTTCAGGACAACTTAACGTCCATAGAGCAGTTTACAAAGTATGTTATTATTATCCCCTGTGTGGTGTGTGGGGCTGAGAGGGCTCCAAGAGAGCTGTGATTGACCCAAGGTCACACAGTTGGCTTCAAGCAGAGGAGTGTGGAATCAAACTCCGTTCTCCAGATTAGAATCCTGACGGTCTTAACTACTACATCAAATTAGCTCCATAGAAGGAGTAGTGAACTGCCAAATCAATGTAAACAATGGATGCAGACTAGGGGATGCAATGGAAGCAGAAAAATAATTCCTCTTTGCTGGCTTCACCACCACTTCATAGGCCTTCAACTGAGCCCTATAACATGTTCCCATAGGCTCGTCATGAGCATGGCGTCATTTACGCTCTAGTCATCTTAATGACCTCTTAGTCTCTCTTAGTTCCAGTTTGGTGTAGTGGTTAAAAGCACGGGACTCTAATCTGGAGAACCAGGTTTGATTCCTCACTCCTCCACTTGAAGCCCGCTGGGTGACCTTGAGTCAGTCACAGCTTCTAGGTCTCTCAGCCCCACCCACCTCACAGGGTGTTTTGTTGTGGGGATAATAATAACATACTTTGTAAACTGCTCTGAGTGGGCGTTAAGTCATCCTGAAGGGCAGTATATGAATCAAATGTTTTTGTTGTTATTATATCATGGAGCCATCAGAGATCTGACCATCGTACCGATTCATAGACAACCGCAAACTCCAGATGAACCCCTGCACAAAAGATCTCATCTAGGGTGTGGCCAGCTTCATGCATCAGAGCTGCCACAACCTGGGAAAGAATCAATGTCGCCATGGCAGCCATAGAGTCCAAGGCTGCCCCGACAAGAACCCAAGATAGCCTCTGCACTGATATTGGACTGTTGACCTGGGGAACCACAGCATCCAATCAGTGACAGCCTCTGACAGCCTCAGCAGAGTGTCAGCTGTAGAGCTGGGTGGTCGATACACCAGCAGAGCATCCATTCTCTCCCCAGCTTCCCATACCAGGCCTACACATTCAATGCCAGAAATCTTTGGCTCAAGAGTATTTCAGAATGGAAAAATATCTTGGAGAAGTATTGCTACCCCACCCGCCCCAACTTTCTGTTCAAGGCTGATAAAGGCCAGGTAACCTGATGGTGTTAAGTATGTGAGAGGGCCAGGTCATAATTGTCCCTCCTAATAAGTTCCTGGACGGTATCAATTTTGTTCTTCACTAACATGGTATTACACAATGTCAACTGGAAGTGAAGGAAACCAACTGGGCCTGACTATCATCATGGGATGGAGGTTAGAAGGGAGCCGAGTAGATCCATATCTCAAACTAATTCTTTCCATACTCCTCCCACTACCATACCTCCCTCTCCCCAAATTGCTGTGATACTCTGATCCCAGAGTGTTGGATAAATTTAGTTGCAGAGTATAGAATTTGCACAGCAGATAAAAAATCACAGACGTGTGTTCAGCTTCTAAAATAAATGTTTACTACATATTGGGGAAAAATAATAAAGGTTACATTGGAGATAAAGTAAAGAAGAGCTAACTTAGTTCCTACATCCTTACATTCTGGAGAGAACAGTCTAACTAACTGGAAAGCAATGGCATCCTGAGTAAAGGAATGCTAATTGCCCCCCAATAAACCTAGTCAGCCAATAATCAATCCTAGATCAGTTCCTTAAGCATGTAACTCCCCTTTACCCTGGCGGGAAAAACAACTCTACATCTAACTGGCCTTATGCTAACTAGTTGTCTCTAACTAAACACAAACAGATTAACTCGTACATGACTGAAGAGAAAGACACTTGTAAAATCCCAACAGCCCCTTCTCAAGTGTTAGTAACTGAAGTCATAAAGGTTCATCTTCTCTCGCAGGTACTCGAACTTCACTTTCACAAGTGGCTTGGTGAGAATGTCAGCAACCATTTCTTCTGAAGGGCAGTATTTGAGGTCAATTATTCCTTGTTGCTGCATCTCTCGAACAGAGTGATATCTGACAGCGATGTGCTTGCTTCTTGCCTGGATGCTCTCACTCTTGGATAAGGCAATGCAAGTTTGGTTGTCTTCAAACAGAGTTATTGGTTTAGGTTCATCTACGCCAAAGTCTTTCAGGAAGTTGATGATCCACTCAAGTTCATCACAGGCTGGACTTCCGGTTTGGGATTTATGGAGGTCTAACGCAGCTCCATTTGCGGAGCTGACCGGACTGCCGTTTTAAGCGGCCGGCGGGGTGAAAATAGCCCGCGGCCGACTGCTCTCAGGCGGAGAGCAGGCAAAGAACGCTCGAGACCCTAGGGCGCGTTGATCTCGGACGAGGGGGGGCTCTACACAACGGGTCCCCTCCCGATCCTTGAGGTCCCACCCTGAGACGGGTCGGCTACAATCTCTGCGGCAGTTTTGGGGCCAACTCGGCTGGCATAAGACCTACATACCCAAGCTTCGATTGGGGGAAGAAGTGGAAAGGAGAATTTGAAATCGAAACAGCGATTACAACCCGAGAAAAGTGAAGGGAAGGTAAAGATCACTATCTTCCGATACGGGACAGATTGATAAAAATAGAGAGGAAAAAAAGTAGACTTTTAAACTGCAACAGACTAGTGAAAAGGAGGGGAAGCTTCGGCAGGAGTTGTATTAGAAAAGAGACTAAGTTTAAAGAAGTTATTAAAGAAATCGGACTATTGTTTTGAATACCTGTGGCTTTGGAGCTGTGAGAAAAAGACACCATCGCGAGATCTGCTGTGGGAAGACGGGAGACAGGAAGTGCGTAACAACAATAGAGCGGCTGGAGAGAAGCGGCCCTGGCTGGAGGGCAGGAAGAAGGGAATCGCCATCTTTGAGAGGGGAAAGGCCGCGGCCTCAGCGGAAAAGGAAGTAGGCCATATTGGATTATAAAATCATAGAGAGACCATAGAGAAAAGACGCCCGACATTTTGGACCCTTTAAAATTAATTTATGCAAGAAGACCGGGATATTTGAAATAAAAAGGTACTAAATTTAACGCCACGGAGTTAAGGAAGAGAGCGGACTCGTGGGAGCGAGCTAAAGCAAGCCCCACGATGTCGAAGAAAGAGTGGCAATCGGTAATAGAAAACCTGGATAAAAAACTTTTGGAGGTGATTAAAGAATTTAAAGACATGAAATTGGAGCTGATTAAAGAGGTTAAACAGACAGTAAAATCGGAGCTGTCAGAAGTAAAATTGGAGTTGTCAGAAGTGAAGAAAGGTATGGAAACAATACAAAGTGAATTACAAGGGACGCAGCAGAGAGTTAAAACAGTAGAAGGAGCGATGGAGAACCTAGCAGATACGCAACAAACAGAGATGAGGCTGATGAGGGGAAGGATGGCGGTTGCGGAAAGCAGACATATGGAGAAGCAGCTCAGATTTCGCGGCCTGCCGGAAGTGGAAGGAAAGACAGCGCAAGAACAGATGACGGAGGTGTTAGCTGAATACCTGGGGAAGGAGGAGGAGGATGTTGTGGCTATCCTAGATGTGGCATATCGTGTGAATTCCAGAATTGCAACCCAGAGGAAACTACCAAGAGACGTGATTGTACAATTTACAACAAGAAACATGAAAGAGAAGATTGTGACTAAACAGTTTCAAGATCCATTGGAGATCGATGGCAAGACAATTATCATAATGAAGGAACTATCCAGATCAGTGTTACTAGATCGGAAAAAATATAAAGGGCTAATCCAGATGCTGAAGGACATGAAAATCAGGTACAGATGGGAGCTCCCAGAGGGTTTGTCCTTCGAATTTGGAGGCGCTAAAAAGCGTATCAGATCTGAGCGGGAGATGGAGCGATTTATAAGGGACAATGAAAAAGACTTACCAACAAGATTATGAATATGGAGTGTAAAGTATTATCTTGGAATGTAAATGGACTAAATTCACCGAATAAGAGAAAAAATATTTTTCACTGGCTATTAAAACAAAAATGTGATATTGTTTGTTTGCAAGAGACTCATATTCGAAAACAGGATGTAAAATATCTAAAACTGGGAAAATTGGGCAAAGACTTTGTAGCGGCCTCAAGTAAAAAAAAAAGAGGAGTGGTGTTGTATGTAAAAGAGGAGCTACAACCAAAATTTATAATGAAAGATGTGGAAGCCAGATTTGTAGCAGTGGAATGTACTTGGAATTTAAAGAGAGTGTTGGTAGTCGGAATCTATGCACCCAACGGTGCAAAAGAGAGCTTCTTTGAGGATTTGAGGAAGCATTTAGATGATCTTTCATATGACCAAATAATTCTTGCTGGAGACTTCAATGGAGTGACAGACTTGGAACTGGATAAAAAGACTATAATGACACAAAAGAAAAGAGGACTATTACCAAAGCTCTTTTTTGAGTTGATTCAACAAGAGACTCTCGAAGATGTATGGAGGAGAGAATATCCTAAAAGTAGGCAGTTTACTTTTTATTCTGCAAGGCATTCCACGTTATCAAGAATTGACATGATCTGGGCCTCAAAAGATTTGGCGTTATGGACTAAAGATGTAGAAATAATGCCGATGGTAGGATCAGATCACAACCCAATTATGTGGAAGCTGGGGAAAAGGAGGAAAAGGAAAGCATGGAGAATAAATGAGGATTTGTTACAGGAAAAAGAGAATATGGAAATATTGAGAAGAGAGACAAAGTTTTTCATTCAATACAACGTGAATAAAGAAGTACCAACTGATAAAGTTTGGGATGCTTATAAGGCGGTTATAAGGGGCATACTAATGGACTTAAATGGTAGAGCGAGAAAGAAGAAAGAGGAGAAGAGACAAGAGATTGAGGAGAAAATAAAAACTAAGGAAATACAGTTAAAAAAGAGACCAGGGAAAAAGAAATTATACCAGGAAATTAAAATATTGCAAGAACAGCTAACAGCAATGAGTAATAAAGAATTGGAGTGGAACCTTAAAAGGCTGAATCAGAAAGTGTTTGAGGGTGCAAATAAACCTGGGAAGTACCTGGCATGGCAACTGAAGAAAAGAAGGGAAAAGAAAACAATAAATAAAATTTGTGAAGATGACAAAACGTATTTGGAACAGAATACCATTAGTAGAGCCTTTTATAAATTTTACGCTAAACTGTATAATAAGAAAGAAGTAAATAAAGACTCAATAGCGTCATATTTGGAGAAAATGACACTTCCAGAAATCTCGGACGCTTGGAGAAATAAACTGAACAGTGAAGTAACGGATGAGGAAATAAGTAAGGCAATACAATCTGCAAATCTAGGAAAGGCGCCAGGGCCAGACGGACTTATAGCTAAATTTTATAAGACTATGGCCAAAGAGCTGGCACCATTCCTAAAGGAGGTGATCAATGGAGTTTTAAGGGATCAAAGGATTCCAGACACTTGGTCTGAAGCGAACATATCATTGATCCCAAAAGAGGGCCAAGACTTGACTAGTGTGAAAAATTACAGACCTATATCGTTACTCAACAATGACTATAAAATTTTTGCGAAGATACTGGCGGAGAGACTGAAGGGGTGGCTTTCGGAAGTTATAGAGGAGGAGCAAGCAGGCTTTCTGCCAGACAGACAAATAAGAGACAATTTAAGGACAGTGATTGATGCTATTGAATATTATGATAAGCGTTGTGATAAAGAGGTTGGTTTCTTCTTTGTTGACGCTGAAAAGGCATTTGACAACTTAAACTGGGATTTTATGTTTGCCACTATGGAAAAGCTACAATTAGGAGAAAGATTCATCAGAGCAATTAAGGAAATTTATAGAGACCAGACTGCAGCAATTGTGGTAAATGATGAATTGACTAAGAAATTGACTATAAGCAAAGGAACAAGACAAGGTTGCCCGTTGTCTCCACTGTTGTTCATTTTAGTATTGGAGATTCTGATGATACAAATACGACAAGACGAGGAAATTCGAGGAATAAAAATAAAGGACTATTCATACAAGGTCAGAGCATTTGCGGATGACATAATGTTAATTGTAGAGGACCCACTGGAGAACATGCCAAAAGTGATAGATAAGATCAAGGAGTTTGGAGATTTAGCAGGTTTCTTCATTAACAAAAAGAAGTCAAAGATACTATGCAAAAACATGACTAAGCAGAAACAACAATTGTTAATGGAAACAGCGGATTGTGAAGTAACAAGTAAGGTGAAATATTTGGGAATTGAACTGACTGCAAAGAATATAGATTTGTTCAAGAATAATTATGAAAAATTGTGGATTCAGATTGAGAGAGACTTGATTAAATGGAATAGGCTCAACCTGTCATGGTTGGGTAGGATTGCAGCGGTTAAGATGAATGTGTTACCAAGAGTGATGTTTTTGCTACAGACAATACCAATCATCAGAGACTCTAAACAATTTGAAAAATGGCAGAGGAAAATATCAGATTTTGTATGGGCAGGCAAGAAGCCTCGAGTGAAAATGAAAGTTTTACAAGATGCAAAAGAAAGAGGCGGAATGCAACTGCCCAATCTGAGACTTTATCACGATGCAATCTGCCTAGTTTGGCTGAAAGAGTGGATGACATTAAAGAACAAGAAACTATTAGCCCTAGAGGGATATAAAAAAATATTTGGATGGCATGCATACCTATGGCATGACAAAGTAAAGGTCAACTCGATGTTCCTGCACCATTTTGTACGGAGAAGTCTATATACAATCTGGAAGAAATACAGAATTTATCTACAAGAAGGAACTCCTTGGTGGGTGGTTCCATATGAGGTGATAGACCCGAGAGCTGTTGACAACGAACGACAATGTTTGACATACAAAGAAATAACTAAAATAGAAGCATCTAAACTTAGAATAAAGACGCAAGAGGAACTATCACCGAACTACGATTGGTTCCAGTATAGACAGATCAGAGATTTGTATAACTCGGACTCTGTAAAGGGAGGTGTACGAATAGAGAGTTCGGAACTAGAGCAGACCCTTTTTAAAGAGGACAAGAAAAGAATATCCAAGGTATACCAAGTACTGTTGAAATGGTATACTGAGGATGAGACAGTTAAAACACAAATGGTGAAATGGGCTATAAATTTTAATAAAGAGATAACAATGGAGGCATGGGAATACTTGTGGAAGACTACAATGAAGACAACGACATGTACAAATATTAAAGAGAATATTTATAAAATGACCTATCGTTGGTACATGACACCAAAGAAGATTGCGCTAGGGAACTTGAACACTTCTAATAGATGCTGGAAATGTAGGAAGCATGAGGGCTCCCTCTATCACATGTGGTGGTCGTGTGATGTAGCCAGGCAGTACTGGGGGGAAATAATAAGAGAAATGAGTGAAATTTTACAATTTCAAATAAATAAGAACCCAGAACTCCTGCTACTAAACTTGGGAATGGAGGGAATTCCAGCCCATCATAGGACGTTGATATTTTATATGACAGCAGCAGCTAGACTTTTGTATGCGCAAAAATGGAAAGTACAAGAAGTGCCAACTATTGAAGATTGGATTTACAAATTGCTGTACATGGCAGAAATGGACAAGATGACAAGAAAACTGAGAAATCTGGACTCAGGGCAGTTTAACACAGATTGGGAGAAGCTGAAACAATATCTGGAGAAGAAATGGGAGGTGGGAGGAAAACTGTGGCAGTTTGAGAACTACTGAAGTATAATAAAATGTAGAGGGGGGTGACTTTACCGGGGGGGGAAGAGATAAATGTGAATTTATAAGCAGTTAGATTAACAGACTGATATATATATAGATATATATAGGTTAATAGATAGAATATTGATAGAAAATAATTAATGATAAGGTTTAAATATAAGTATTGAGTAACCAACAATATTTTCTTTCTTTGATAAGATTTGTATAATGCACCAAACTGAATGTATAGAAGAGTCAAATTGATTGACTATGTGATGAGTTATATAGAATTACCATAAAAAGATACAATGAGTAATATATAGAGAATAAGTCAAATTGTTTGATTTAAATGTAAGATTTTTATGGTTTATGATATATAGGTATATGATATATAGAAATATTTAAAACTGGAAATGGGATAAATTGTTTATCCAAGATGGAAACAAAGACTTACAGTTTGGGTATATAACAAGAAAAGTAGTTAAGGATGTACTGCTTAGTATAATGGAGAATGTATATTTGTTTTAGATAGAGGAATTTAATAGAAGTAAGGGAAAAGGGACAAAGGGTGGGAAAGCTGTTGGAAGTCAACAAAAGGGGGGGAAAGGGAGGGGGTTAGAAGTGAAAAATTTGGGGAAAATTGAATGTAATGTTAAAAATAACGGATTCTAACCCAATAAAAAATTTTTCAAAAAAAAAAAAAGTTCATCACAGGCTCATGCAACAGATGTATATTCGGCCTCTGTGGTAGACTTGGCAACTAAAGTTTGTTTCGGGCTTGTCCAGCTGATCAGGCTTTTTCCGTAGAAGAATCCACTGGTTGATTTGTAGTCAGCTTGGTTTTCACCCCAATCAGCGTCCATGTATGCAACTAGCCTTGGGTTGTCACAGGCTGAAATCTTTAGTTTCAGGTCAGCTGTTCCTGTTACCAGGTCTTTTGACAGCATTCATGTCGTGGTGGTTGGGTGAATTTGTCAGCTGCTGCAGATATGTCAGGTCTTGACACTGTACTCAGGTAGAGAAGTTTGCCAATTGCTTCTCTGTATTGCTGATTACTTTCAAGTAGCATTCCAACTGTAAGCTTGAGATAACAGGGTTCAACTGGTATGCTTACCCTTTTTGTATCTTCCCTTCCTAGAAATTCTGCAAGATCTTTGATTTTGTGTTTCTGGTTTAGGAGGAAACTCCCATTTTCTGTTCTCTCAGTTTAAATCCCAAGATAATGTTTTAACTCTCCGAGTTTGTTTAGTTTCTCAGCAATTTCATTTGTGTGCTCTCTGTTCTCACAGCACAGGTTCAAATCATCCACAAACACAAGAATATACTCAAACTGTCCATTCTTTAGTCTTGAAAATAGGCAAGGCTCTGCCTTTCCTTGTTGAAATCCTTGCTTCTTCAGTAGTTCAGATAGATTTTCATTCCACAATCTCTCATCTTGGTGCAAACCATAGAGACTTTTGTTGAGTTTGCATGCAAGATTCTCTTTTCCTTTCTTTTTGAATCCGTCTGGCTGAGTCATATAAATCTCTTCAGTTAAGTCTCCATTGAGAAATGCAGTTTTGATATCTAGATGCTCAGCATACATCCCTCTTGATGCTGCTATGTTTAGTAGGGTCCTGATTGACGTGTACTTCACGACAGGTGCAAAGGTTTCAGTGAAGTCAGTCCCAGGTTGCTGTGTAAATCCTTTGGCCACTAGGCGAGCTTTGTATTTATCAATGCTTCCTTCAGCGTTGTATTTCACCTTGAACACCCATTTGCATCCGATAGCCTTCCTTCCAGGTTGCAACTTAGTGAGAATTCATGTGTGATTGCTTTGTAAGGATTCAAATTCCTCATGTGCAGCTTCCATCCATTTGTTTCTTTCATGGGTAGGCGTTCCTGTCATCTCCTCCCAGCCTGAGGGTTCACACATAGGTTGCACACTTGCACAGAATTCAAATCTTTGTGGTGATACTCCTTTGTTAATTCTTTGTGAACATCTCATGGTGGTCTCAGTCTCCTCTGGCCTGGCCTTTCCTGCACTCCCTTCTGATTCCAGGGTTCTTGCCTCCTCTTCTGATAGTGAAGCCTCTTCTTGGTGCTCCTCCTGTGGGTTGGCATCCCGGGCAGGTGGCCTTGTACCCAAATCAGTAAAAGAGACTTCTTCAGCTTATAGGCTGGCTTCCACTGTGGAGTCCTTCTTAGGAGCTTGGAAAATGTCACTTTCATCAAAGGAAATCACACTGCTTATTTTAACTGAGAATGTGTCAGGATTCATGATTTTAAATCCCTGTCCACTGGGTGCATACCCAACAAGAATTCCCAATTCTGCCTTGGGTTCAAGCATCCCCCTCTTTTCTTTGGGTACATGTGCATATGCTTTAGCCCCAAAAATTCTGAGATGTTTGAGTCCTGCCTTTCTTTCAAATCACATCTCAAATGGAGTTTTTCCTGTAGCCTTTGATGGTACTCTATTGTAGAGATAGGCCACTGTAGTTACAGCCTCTGTCCAGCAGGTGTTGGGCAGACTGGCCTGAAACAACAAGCAAAGACTTGTTTCCAATAGGCTTCTGTTGAATCGCTCAGCAGCACCATTCTGTTGAGGAGAGTAGGCGACACTTGTCTCCTGCATTATTCCTTCCTCCTCTAGGAACCTTTGGAACTCACTGCCACAATATTCAGTTCCATTGTCAGTGAACAACACTTCTGGAGCTTTGTTAAATTTATTTCTCATGATGGCTACATAGTTTCTGAACTTATCCAGCACTTGACTCTTAGATATCAGTACATAGACAAATGCATATCTTGTTGCAGCATCCAGAAAACTTACAACATATTTATGTCCTCCAAGAGAGGTCTTTATTGGTCCAATCACATCTGAATACACTTTCTGCATTGGCTTTTCAACTGGCTTCATCTGTTTCCTGCTGTATTGGGGGGCAGTCCCCTTTGCCTTAGCACAAACTAAACAGCCGTTCTTCAAAAGACCACAATCATCAACTTCAATTCCATAATCTTTCAACAATTTTTGAATAGAGTCAACACTCGTATGACCTAGCCTGCAGTGCCAGGTGGACAGACAGTCAGTGTGCTGGCAATCGTTTAGCTTTGCTTGATACACTGGTAGACCAAAGTCCTTTAAGTAAAAGCATTCATCCATCTTTTGTGCCAAAATCTCAACATCAGTCTTACGATTATAAATGCAGAAGACATCTCCTTTCACTGAAAATCCAATTCCACACTTCAACATGTTTCCAAGAGACACAATATTCTGGTCTGCCTTAGGGGCATACATACAATTTTCCAGAGCTATTTCCACTATTTCTCCATGAACATCCAAAACTCTTATTTTTGCTGTTCCAGTCCCTTCAACCTTCAATGCAGACCCATCAGCAAGGGTCATCCAAGCTTTCAAAGTAAGCCTTCTCGGGAGAAAGACGTACGGTGGCCCCAGTGTCAATTAACCAATGCCTTTCACATTAAAATTATCATCTGAAACCATGCAGGAAAAACATTTGGGAGAATTTGGCTTTGTCCCATGCAAAACTCCCCTTTTCTTCCCATCACATCCGCTTGTCTCTCTATGGCCTCTGGGGGTGGTGTGCTCAGTGGAGTCCCTTTGTCTCTGGCGAGCTCTACAGTATTTGGCATAATGCCCCCTCTTGTAGCAAAAGTCACACACTACAGCCTTTCTATCAGAGACTTTGAGGCCTTGCATCGCTTGTGAAGTTTGGTGGATGGATCTCCTTAGTGCCTCATCATGCAAGCAACTTACTATGTAAGAAAGTTCCACCTCTCCTTTGGTTTCAAGGATGGATATGTGAGTGAATAAGATTCTGGGAGGCTATTGAAAATTGTAGCTGCGACCTTGCTGTTTTGTACTACAGAACCAGCAGCTCTGAGCTCATTGACCAAAGACATTATTCGGTTAAGATGAGCATCCATGTCATCTTTGGGCAATCTAGAGTTGTATAGCTGTCTCCTTAGGAACTGGACTTGGCTTCCTGTTTTGTGACTGTAGTGTTCCTCTAAGGCTTGCCACAAACTTTTGGCGGTGGCTGCGTTAATAGCCAGAGGGGCATCCCTTTTGTTTAGAGTTGGAAGCATACATAAGCTTAACCCTTGAGTCATTTTTCATGAATGAGCGTCTCTCCTCCTCATCTTGAGGTGCTTCTTGAGAAATTATGTGGCTCAAATCATGCACATCTAAAGCACAGGTAACATTGGCATGCCATATGAGGTAATGATCCTCATCCAGTTTGGGAATGGTGAAAGAAATAGATTGGGTCTCCCCAAATTGGAGTTGCCGTGTCCCTTCTGTCCCAGCTCCATTTTCCCTCAGGGTTCCACTGTTGCTGGCTCCTTGATTGTTGTTCATTGTTTGCTGCTCAAGCAGGCTGCGAGTTTCTTTGAAGTGGAGATGATCCTGTCTTCCTCTTGGCTGAGGCAAACAAAGGGAATTTGCTCTCTGGCCATCCCACCTCAGAGCGCTAGGCACAGAGAGATCCTTTTGCAGTTTGTAAGTCCAGTGAAGAAGCATAGGAAAACATCCAAGGGAAGGATCCCTTAACATTTTTAGCTTGCCCTTTCAAGCTGAAAGCACACAATGCTGTGTCTTAGAACGTCTGGGCGACCATAACTTTTGTTGGATTAATTTAGTTGCAGAGTAGAGAATTTGCACAGCAGATAAAGAATCACAGACGTGTGTTCAGCTTCTAAAATAAATGTTTACTACCTATTGGAAAAAAATAATAAAGGTTACATTGGAGATAAAATAAAGAAGAGCTAACTTAGTTCCTACATCCTTACATCCTGGAGATAACAGTCTAACTCACTGGAGAGCAATGGCGTCCTGAGTAAAGGAAATAATGTTAATTGCCCCCCAATAAACCTGGTCAGCCAATAATCAATCCTAGATCTGTTCATTAAGCATGCAACTCCCCTTTACCTTGGCAGGAAGAACAACTTGACATCTAACTGGCCTTATGCTAATTAGTTCTCCCTAACTAAACACAAATGGATTAACTCTTTCATGACTGAAGAGAATGACACTTGTAAAATCCCAACACAGAGGCACATCCCAACCCTCAGGCCTGAGATATATATACAGCTAGGACTAAAATCTGGCTGAGCAGCTAAGTTAGACATACAGCAAGTTAGTACTATTCAAAGCAGCTGATCCCTCTCAGCATAGGCAGAAGTTCTCTCCCTCTCTCTGGCAGCATACGCCCCTGGAGGTAGTTCATTCATTCTCCTCTGTCTCTCTCCCTCTCTGGAAGTACAAGCTCTTAGAGGCAGGCATTCTTGTAGTTCCTGAAGCACAGAGGTGGGCACGTCTAAGCAGCATAGTGGCTTCACTTGGCACAGGCAGAAGTTCATTTATTCTCCTCTCTCCCTCTCATGTATTGATTGTCATGTACCAGTAGAAATTATGTATGGCCTGATCCAGCCCTCATTGGCTGCAATTAGTTTTAATTATCTCTGGATGGATAAAAGCATCCACAGCAAAAGACATGGATACAGTTGTTCAGGTGGAACCCAGGTTAGCATGGTGTCATACATCTGACTCCACAGTGTAATTCTAGATGTGTTTGTCAGATTAATTTAATAATTCTTTTCATTATTTTTTCATTTCACATTTGCGATATAATATAAATATAAAAAAGAAACATATTTTGTATATATTTCAGAAAACAGTTTTATAGAATTTTTTTGTATTGCCTTAATTTAATGTCTGGTTAGAGACATTAAGTTCGTAAACTTATTTTGGTAAATAATAGTTTTAAGTTGTTAGTATCATGTCAGTATTATAGAAAAAGTTATGGTTCTGATAGTACTCAGTATCTTTTTCAATGTTTACATGGAGCTCCTATGAAAAGCTTCCCAATTGTCTTTAAAGCAGGAGTTGCTTTGTGTGTCTCATGGAGATACACATGTGCAACAGCTCCTGGTAGATAACCCAGTGTGTAAACCCTTTGTGCTTTAGGGGGGGGGTCAAAGTGTATAGAGGAGTATCTGCATGTTTATTGAATCTGTAGCTCACACTGAACCTTTTGTTTTTAAAAAACATGTATTTAGGGAATGGGAATATACAGGGAAAGAATAACCTATGGCATCGTCATTTTTAGATACAGTGTTGTTTTTGCTGTTAAAACAAATGGCTACCATGCATTTATTGAATGGTTTGAATAGCAATAATAATAAAAAATGCATCCACTCTGAAGTTAGTATCAGCTTTAATGTCTTCTGTAGGCAAATAGGAAAATGGTTCTGTTTGTTTTTCAGATACAGTAAGGCAGACAAATAAAAATGACATACATTACTGTAAGAAAATGTTATATTCCAGCATTAGAAACAAAGAGGAAGACATGGGTTATGCTTTTAGCTTCCCTTCCCCCTACCATTATAACAACAACAACCAAAAAAAATCCATGCCCAGTGATCCTAAGCAATAATTCCTTTTTACTGCAGTAAGTACCTGCTTTTGAGAAAGAGAAAGCTGATGAGCTGCAGGCTTCCCTGCTGCTAAATTCATCTAACAAGCTACTCCTGATGTTTTCTGCTTTTAAGGGCAATAGGAACTTTATAGATCGGTTTGTTGCTTTCCTTCTCAATAGCACTGTGAACCAAAAACGTATCTGTTGATATGATGGCCCAAGGTTCAGTATACCTGGACAGATTATTGTCCCGGTACCAAAAAGAACAGTCATTCAGAAGTGTAACTTGCTCTTAGTATAATAAATTATTTTTTATTTCATATGATAATGTCCAAAATATAGGTTTTGAGGACTGTTTCATGCAAGATACTTTCCTACATGGACATTATTTTAATATAAAATAATTGTTGAGAAGGGGCAGATCAAGGAATTCCAAGGGAACAAACCCTAAGACCAGCACTTTGCATGGGCGGTCTTTTGTGCCTACTCCCAGTCTTGCTATTATGTTGCCAGCTCCTGTAGGTCCATGGGAATTAGGAAGGAGGAGCCTGATATGACTGACTGGAGCAGCAGGCAGATTCTAGCTAGAACCCCACACCCCTTTTGGCAGCTCACACAACCAGTGAGGATAGGGCAGGATTGGCATGGGACTGTTGGATGTTACTTTAAGTGTCAGATAAGAACTTGCCTACAGTTTGTATATACTTTTATTTGACATTGAATGGCCCTTTATTATTAAGTTCCACATAAAGATTAATGCTCTGGACTCTTAGACTGTATACCGTTTTTTTTCTCCCATTCCCATCATTTGTTGTGGGCCCAACTTGTATAGAAAAAAATAAACTTTCATTTAGTCATTATATGTTTTTATTTTATTTACTTCATTTAGATGCTGCCTTTCTCTCCACTGGGGACCCAAAATGTCTTACGTTATTCACCTCTCCTCTGTCTTATCTTCATGTCAACCCTGTGAGATCGGTTAGGTTGAGAATATGGACTGGCCCATGGTCATCCAGAGAGTTTCCATGGCAGAGTGGGGATTTGATCTGGATCTCCCAGATCCTAGTCTGACACTCTAAGTACTAAACCACAACGAGTCTATGTGTGGTCAGAAACTATAGGAGCAATCCTAAGCAGATCTGACATAGGGCCAAGCTACACATGACGAAAGACACTTGCCTGGCAAGTGGATTGAGTGGAGGGCAAGTGAACAGGGAGAAATACACTTGCCATTCAAGTGTCATTTGTCACTTGTAGCTTGGCCCTCAGAATCAAGTCTCATGTGATTCTGCGAGGCTTACTGTCAGGAAAGCATCCTTACGATTGCACTGCTAGAAATAGGTTCCCACCATAGTAAATGTGATGAAATAGATATAAAATAAGCAAAGAATACCTAATTTACCTGTGAGAAATGTGATAGTTACACAGGGAAAAGTCTGGTCCCTACCGTTTTAGAGGGATCTATTGGCTAATGACCCCCTGTTTGAAAATGGCAGGTTGCAGGGATAGGTTCAGCTTGTTGCTTGATTCAGATGCACTAATGGGTACAGTAGGATGGTAAGGCTATTTGAATTCTTCACACCCATTCTACCCTGCCTTTCCCTGGAAAAGATAATCCACCTTCCCTCCATTCTTTCATAAAGCAGTGAGGGATTAGTTGGTTACCTCAGGTGGCAGCAAGAATTGTTTATGTTCTTTTCATACTTACTGAATCCTGTGAGAGTTACATTCTCTCACTCCTCTTTCTCAGTGTAGTTTTAAAATTTACCTCCCCCCCGCTCCTTCTCTCCTGCACTTGGACTTCCTCCTGTGGCAGTCATTTTGTGGTTGGCTTCACCTACTTTGGTAGCTGTTTTGTGGTTGTGCCCACCACTTGGTCTCAAGAATCCTAAGGTGCCCATAGGTTAAAAGAGGTTGGGGACCACTGCCTAGAGGCTTTAAAGAGAACTCTCTTGGTTATGGGCTTTACCTTGTATGCTGACTGGTATAGAGTGGTGATGGTGGAAAACAACGTCTTTCTGCACAGTTTGATTTACTGGCAAAGACAGATTTAATACTGCTGCAGGCTTTGAGCTTCTGTGGACTGCTTGAACAGTAGCAAACATGTTGGGTAGTCTCTTAGGAACCTGGATTTAAAGAAGTAATTTGAAATCCAATGATTTAAACAGTTTAATAAGCCCCAGTTTTACCTACATTAGTTTTTTTCATTTGAGTGGCCTGGAGAAATCATCTTATTTACCTGCCTTTTAACCCTCAAACAAAATTTAGCAAAACTCACCCCATGCTCGGTAGCTGTGGCTGAATGAATGGCAAAAAAAGTTACATCCAAATTTTGACAAGAAGGAAATAATAGTGGTGAGAAAGGCTGAGGCTACCTTTTGTTGTTAACATTTTGCCAACATAGATGGAACAGATTTACTGTCTAAGAATACAACTGGAGCTGATGTTGCTTTTAGAAGAGCAGGTGGTAGCTATGTCCATGAGCAATTTTAATCAGTTGCTTTGTGTTTGAAGACAAACCTTTCCTGGAGGGAAGCTGGTAGAGGCAAACTCAAAACTATCATACTTGTAACTTGAAGAATAAACTAATGCAATGGTCTCTCTGCCCTTAATAATAGATCAGAATGCAGCGTTCTGCCTCTTGATGAAGGTGAAGGAGTGTGCATATATACAGCCAGGAGAATGCATGCATGTAGCCAATAGCTAATTTATAAGAGGACTGTTAAAAGGTCAACGGTGGGGTTTTTTCCCACACATTTGACTTAATCCTGGTTTTCTTGACAGTGGGTCTGCAAGCATTAGATATGGTTTTAGTACAGTTCCTCCACACCTCTGTTCTCCCTCTGCATTTTTACAGTGGTGGAGTTGGTGTATTTTTCTTCCTCACGTACCTTAAAGAACCAGGAGGGTGCTGTTGTCATCAGTGGCATTATTAGTGGTGTCACAGCACACACACACCCTTAATTTTTTTTGTACATGTTTATACTGATACAGTGATCTAATGGCTGAATTTTAAAAAGAAAACAGATTTTAAAAAATCAAAAATGAACACAGACTTGAGGATGGCAGGAAAGATTGGGAACTCCAATGACACGAGCAAGGCTTCTAGGGAGGTGGGGGCGATAGCATTCCTGGGGGCATTGCAGGTAGCTATTTGGGAAGATTAATGCAAGCTTCTTCCATTCATCCAGGGAACTCTTTCACTTAAAAAAAATCCCTGCCTGCTTTGCATGAGAGAAAGCCTAAAAGAGGAGCAGGTCTGCTACCCATCCCCTTCGGTCCAAACTGGAGTGCCTCTGCTCGGGCCAGTTGACCAGGAGCAAGAAGGCAAAGGCCAGCATTGGTTCCCTTGCCCTCTCACGCGTGCCTTCTCTGTGTCTGGTACTGGCTCGGTGGAGGAAATGCCCAACTTAAGGCTGTTGCCTTTCCCCCTTCTCTCCCTGACACATACACAATCTTGTTGTCAATTCAACCTTTACATCAATATAGCAATATAGACGTGCAAGTAATAAAAAAACCCTTTTTTTCTAGCAATTTACCAAGGCATGATGGGGCATAAAGCAGGTGGTCCCCATTGCTGCTCTGCAAAGTGTGTCAGGAGGACTACCTCATTTATGCGCCCCCCCCCTCAAGTTTTAATGAATAGCTGAAAAAAGGTTTTTTTAAATTTTTTGTTTCAGGTAGGTATCCATGTTGATCTGCAGCTGAAAAGTAGGATCTGCATCCAGTGGCATCTTAGAGACAAACAAGTTTGGGGGGGCATAAGCTTTTGAGAGTCAAAGCTCTCTTCTTCAGGTGCTATAGATGCTAAAACTTTGACTATTGAAAACTTACATCCTGAAAATCTTGGTCTCTAAGGTGCTACTGGACTCCAATCCTGCTGTTTTTTAATTTCTTGTGCATGTGTGCATTGATGTATCAATGTAATGGATGAATTAAAAAACACATTGAAACAAAACCACTTGTCTTCAGAGTGGATAGAAGGGAAGGCAAGGGAGTGGTTTGTCGATTATGATAATCCAGTCATTGCAAAGAAGTTGAAAGTGGGTGGGCAGGACAAAGAAAACTGAAAGAACATTACACACGAGGGAAAAGCCAGCTCAAAATCAACTTCCAGAAAAGGATATGTGGGAGAAATCTCCTGGAAAGCTTGGATGTGATCACAAACTAGTAGTCTTTTTAGAAATATGAGTGATGAAATACAGACACCATTCCAGAATGAATCAGGTAGACTGAAGGAGGAAAATTTTTTTGTGCAGCTGCATTAAAACCTATCCCATAGAGTCTGTTTGACTGAGATTAAACAGCCCAGAGCTAGTAGTAAACAAAAAGAGCTTTTAAAGGGGATCACACAAATTCATGGAGGATAGATTCCTCAATGTCTGTTAGCTAAATGGTGGCTATGTTCAGAGGCAGTATGGTTCTTCCATTTGCTGGGTGGCAAGAACAGGCCTGCCCTTGGCCGAATCCACACTACATAAATTTTCCCGCAGTTTTACAACTTTTTTGGTGCAAATCTCTGTGCTGTTCACACTACCTGTTTTCCATTCCACAGTTCTCTCGCTTCTCTTTCGGTTTGGTTTTCATCGCCAGTTACTGGTCTCTTGCGGGAGTTGCACGGTGGACGTCAACGCCTAGAAGCGGATTTCAAGCGCCTTTTCTTGAAACCACCCCCACTTCCGTTTCTCTACCCTGAATAGGAAACCCGTTCCTAACGCGTCAGTTGGCTTATTGTCCCCGCAAATGCTCCGTACTCCATGAACTCTGGGCTTTCATAGCTTACTTTGTTCTATTGAAAACATTATTTTGATGTTGCCAGAATAAAATCTCGTTGCTGGGGAAAGCGGTCTGGAGAATTCAATCCTCAGTGGTGCGATGCGGGCCACCACACGTTTTTTTCCTTTTTAAAATATTTTTTAATCTGATTAATGTAATATCGAAATTCTGCTAAATATTCTTGCACAATTCAGAATATAACGGAACACACAGGCACTAAAGATTCCCCTTTTTCCGCGGCCACTGCCACTTCCTAAATATTTTCATAATTACTGAAATTTTAAATGGGATATCTTTTTGCATAGATCCCAATTTGGTTTTCGGATGCAATCTTGAAAGTTAGATGCATTGAGGAGCCATTGCACTGTTGTGGCTTCAATGAATCCTACCAGCCACTACCACCCACAAAGAGATCTTTCCTGTGCGCTTCCTTTTTATAGGATTTTTAAGTACCCCGCCAGAAATGTGAACCAATCACTACGAAAAGTGGCATGTGATATATCACTTTGGTGATGTTTCAGTATATGGTGATTTCGAAATAAAGGAAATCTGTTTAAAAAAATTAAAACAAATTGGGCGGGAAGATTGATCCCCGCCCACTAAGACGGCTTTGCCAACGGATATGTGAACAGTAGATCGCACAAAGAATACACAGTTTCAGCATGAATGTGAACAGACCGGTGAAATTTGCGGGTTGGAAACACACAAATTTTTTCCGTTAAAAAAACGGAAAATAGGTGAGTGTGGATTCGGCCCTTGTTTTTGGTCTTTGGGCCTGGCCACTGTGAGTAAGTAGGTTGCTATATTCACAGGACCATTGATCTGATCCAGCATCACATTTTTTATGTTTTAATGTCCTACCTAACTCTCCTACACTAATACTAATATTCAGAATATGGTACAAAGCACCAGAGCTGACTCTTATCAATTGTATAGGCAAGCAGAGAGTGAGTAACGTGAGAATTCACACATGGGTGGATCTAGCAGAAACAGTGCATTGTATGACACATCTGAACCCTACAATGTGTGCCCTTAGATGTACACTGACACTTTATACTATGGTACTATTGATCTAGATTACTATAGTAAGATGTTGAAAGTATCTTCCACTTTACATGTCTATACTGTCTCCATTACACAAATAGCCAGAAACTAGCCTTGTCAGTTGTGTAGGCAGGCAATAAACAAAGGCAGAAGTCCCTTGTATGTGGACTTCACAGAGGCTGCAGTATGAACAGTTTGTTTTGTTAGAACAAGTGTGTCTAAAGTCAGGAGTCACTTTGGCCTGTCAAACTTTTCCTGTCAACCTTCAAAGGTCAAAACCAGATGTGACACCTAAAATTCAAATGTAATTAGTTGGAGATTTACTGGGATTGTATGCCAATCTCCCAGTATCTTACAAGTGACACAGAATCTAACCTTTTACAATCCCAAGAGAAGTTCAAGTAAATGTGTGGGCATAGTAAACCATATTGGATAGTAGCCCTGTGTGCTGTTTAGAAGGATAAAAGGCATAGTTGCTTTTCATGGTAGAATTATAAAATTTGCACACACATCCTTGTCATTTCTAAGCTGTAGACTTTAAGCATACAACCAATGTATTTATTTAATGTGTTGCAAATGTGGTATGTTTTGCTTTGGGGTCATTAGACTGAAGAACTTGTATGGTTATGTTTTCATGGAATGTGTTTGAATAATTATAATAATATACGACATTCAGATCAAATTATCAGAGTTTGGATGATTGTTTTATGCATCTTTCATCCTTCATTCATTTTCAGCTGGCTGTACTATAGCTAAGGTTATTTTGGAAACAGCATAGGGCATTAAGAGAAAAAGAATTTACACTAGAAACAAAATGCACTTCATGTTACACCTCTACAGTGGATGCTATATGAGTTTGAAGATAATATAGCTCCAACCAGCACACTACCCTAAATACGGTCTACAATCAATACTGCATTCTGCCTTGACAGAAAGCTGAATTTTTATCTGTTAAATGTGTGAGCTTGGGGCAGCTATGTGTCTGAAGTGGTTTAAATCTGAAATGTGATGCTCTGCACAGAAAGTTGATTGACATCTTTGTTTATTGAAAAGTATTACATGAACAACAAAACACAGTGAGATACAGAACACTCCATAGAAAAGTGTCACTGTATTATTTTACAGTCCTATGTATTCTGCCTCTTTGATGCTTGTCTGATGTAATAAAACCATAGGATCTAAAACAAACAAGAATCTTCTGTAATCCAGTAGTCAAAAAAAAATTGAACCTGATTTTGGGGCAGGGGCAGAGAACGTAAAACAATTGTGGTGGACAGAAGAGAGTAAATTCTTGGCAACCCAGATTTTTTTGCTTATGTGTTTGTTCAGTATTGTTCAACTAAAAATAACATACTGTGATAAGCAAACTAACTGTTATCGGGTTGAGATATTTTTACATATGTGCCTAAATAAGCGATGGGAAAACAGACATTAATGACTAATCTTAATGCATTAAATGTGTAGAATAAGGAATTAAGGTCCATTTAAATTTTATGTTAGAATAATTATTCTGTTCAGTGATATTTGTCTGTGTTTTATTAAAGCTTTATTATGTCAAAGTAAATAGAGGTTAATGCTGCTGTTATTTCTACCAATGAAGTATTATCTTTAATCTTACTTTAATAAAATACTGGTGAATTGCACAGTAGGGGTAATCACCACATGCTAATTTAGAGAGTTATAAAATCCTCTCACAGAAAATTCTGTTTTTTTTAAAAAAAAATCTCAAGAAAGCATGAAGAGTAACACAAGTTTCAGAAATAAGTGTTCCATCTTACATGGCCATATAATTATCCATTCAGCCTTAATACAGGGCTCCAGTTTTCAGATTCTTCTCCCCAATACACTTGTAAGTTCATAGCATGCTCTTTGTTAAGACTGTTGGGCTGGATATCAGTCTAATTAATGCAAAAAAGTAATATTTTAATCTCAGTATTTTAAAAAAATGTGACATATTATATATAGTGAAAGAATTGGGTGCATTTGTCTTTTGGAAAAAAGCCTGAAAGGGGGATTCATAAGAGATGTCGGATTTATGTTGGATACCATTAAAAAGAACAGGGATCAATGGATGTCTACCATGGACAGCACACTATACAATGCATTTAGGTCAAGCATTAGGAAGAATTTCTTAAGAGAGATGGAATACTGAAACAAGTTGCCTAGTGTGTGATGAGAGCTCTGTCACTGAAAGGTCTTAAAGTCAGGTTAGATAAACATTTGGTTGAATTAGTTTAGGAGGACTCGATCCCTGAAGCAGAATGATTGATTGATGGGTCACTCCAAGTCATTTCCTACTTTACATTCAAAGGTGTATGTCACTGAAGATCAGGATATAGGTTCCTTTGTGGAAAGAGCTTTGGGTAGGAGTCTTGCTTCGGGCAGCTGGGCATATGGAAATGTGTATATGTGAATCTGCAGTTATACGTCTATTAGGAGTATCAGTTGTACTTGTATTCTGAAGGAGTTGGGAATGTTGATCTTTTGCAAACGATTGCTGAGAGGAGGCTTCAGATATATGAGTAGTAGTATCAAGAGGAGTAGAAAGCAGTGGTTTTTCTTGTCTATATTGTGGATGGCTATATTTTAATAGATTGCATAATTACTGGCAAATATATTAAATATTTTCTGAGTAAGAGAACCTTTCTGAATGATGTGTATATAGAAATAAAGAATAACTTTGATTCCATCATTTCTTATTCTCTTTCAGTGCTGCAAAATTTCCACTTTGTTGTTAGGGTTGCTTCAGACACACATACATATTAGCCTCACCTTACATTCTTTTCTCTTAGGACATGCAGAATAATCTTCATAGGCAAATAGATCCATGGTCAAATAACCAAGCTGTTTATTGACAGACCAGTGTTGCCAAATAATAAGCACAATCTATTGTCATTATTAACCAATTATCTTTAGAAAAAGTGTCAATCTATGCAAACAAAGGTAGAAATGTTGAGTGGTATTCAGGTATAGTCAGTATTAAATGGAGCAAAATTCTCTCTAGGCAGAGTTGAAAGAATAAATTGAAGACCAGAAAGGCTCAAATTGAAGAAAGAGGAAAGTCTACCAACAGGTTGGTGATTTGTACAAAGGGACAGGTGTATAACCTTTTCTGGCACTAAAACAAACCTTCAGGGAATCCTGCATTTTGGTAGAGAGACCTTAGTTTAGGTTTGTACTACAGATTTTATTCTCGATAGTGCCCACAGGAAAGTCATCCAAAATAAATCTCAAGTACTGTACTGAATGTGCTCTAAGGTGGTAGAAAGGCAATATAATGGACAAGAAAATATACATTCCTATGATTATATAAAAACCCACAATCAAATATATTGAGGAACCCAACTAGGGCTGTGCAAAAAGAAACAAATGAGCCAGAAATAAGCCCAGAAATTGCTGGTTTGGTTCATTAAAGCAGCTTCTGGAACAGTGAAACAAATTTGGGAAACAAAGCTACTATGACTAAGAGTGTGCACTGAGAAAATTTCCATTTCAGTTTCGGTCCCAGAAGTTCTGGAATAATTCTGATTCATTACCGTTTTTGTGCCAGTTCAGAACTAATCCATTTGATTTTTTTCTTTCATTTTCATGAGTTTTAGCTCGTTGCATATGCGTTGGCCACACATACACAGACACATGCTGTTATTTTCAAGGTAGGTGGGAAAACGAGACTCTGGGGCAGCTGTTTTGCATGCAGTGGTACCAGAATTGAACAGAACACAGTCTACCCTCCCAATTATTGACCCACTGAGTTTAAGAGCATGTAACATCGGGTTCCATGTTTATGGACCCCAAGGTGTATGTCAAGGAGAGTGTTAGACAGCTGAGCAGTGTGCATGCACACACACTGTTCTTTTCCAGGGGACGATCTGGGGAAACAAAGCTCTGTTCACACTCTTATCAAAAACCACATCATCCAAAAACCTATTGACCCAATGAGTTTCTCTTCAAGAACAAGAAAACTCACACAACGATGAACCTCAAAGAAGGCAAATTTTGGTGGGTGCACACAATGGCAGGAAACTTACTGTCAAAGCAGCGGCAACACAATGTGCTGACATGGCATGCAAGGACAGTGAGCCATTGCCAACTGGTACAGCACAGTGGAATTTAAAAAAAAAAATCCCACTTTAGTGACAAAGGCAATAAATTATTACCTTTGAGTCCTTTTGTATGCCATGTTTCCCTGTGCCTCATAGTTTTGTTTCCACAACGAGGAGCAGGCAAATACTACTCACTCCAATCTGCTTTGCAGCAGCCCAGAACTTCCTGTTTAAAGCTGCCAGCCATCAATCTGTCCTTGCACTGTGCTTAAAAGTACACAGAAAAGGGAAGCTAGATGTTGGTTTTCCTTCACTGGAAGGGAAGTAGAGGGAGGACCCTCTTTTCCCCCTCTTTTTTTTTACTAGTAAAAGTGGGAGATTGGACAAGTTGTTGGTTGCCAGTCTCTTTCTAATTAAAATTGGTGTTCAACTGGAGTTGAATGAAAAGTAAAAAGGAGAAATCACCAGAAGACAAGTGGGAAGAAAAAAATCTGACCAGATTGGTCCTTCCATGTGGAATACTGATCTAGAAAGACTTAAGTGTGCATGTGTGTGCAAATGTGCAATGCACACACCTGCTACCTCCCTGTCATTGGACACTGGGTTAACAGTGTTAATCAGAGAAGACCAAAAAGCCTGCCAGAAGGCTTTCTTGGCAAGATGAAATTGTTCCTGGTGCTCCTCAGGCCGCTGTCTTTAGAGGTCTTGTTTAGTTACAATGGTGATTCGGGCACCAAGGCATCTAAGCGAAGGACAGCAGTAGCAGAAGGCCACTGAATAGGCATGAACCAACTCCACATGCTTGGTACCTCCTCAGTATGGATCTCCTTTTTTTCTTTCCAATTTTCACCCTAATCTGCTTAACATGAACCTTTGCGGCAGCTGGGGACTCAAAGGGTGAAGGATCCCTCCCTCCTTAAGCCCACATGTGCACGACCACTTGGGTGTTGCTGGCCTTTCCTTGCAATGTATGTAAAAATGCACAGAAAGGGATGGCGATGGCAAGGCATCACTGGCACCAATGACACTGTTCAGTCTACTGCTCCCTTCCCTGGTGCAAAGCAACCCTATTGTGATTTGATCCCTATGAGCCATTCAATGCCAATGCCATTGCTTGGGAAGCGCTGAAGAAAAAATGCACTCATGCATGCCACACACATCCCCTTCCTGCCAATGGAGTTAACATCAAGGGCTCAATCTCTCCCTTTTGGAGTCAGTTGGTTGCATAATTGATGATGACTGACTTGTCATTAAAGAAAGCATGATGCTGCCAGGTGGGCTCCATTTTCTATATTGAGATTGTTGCCTTTGCTTCAGTTTAACTTCTCCTTCATCTTTTAATTCTGGGTTAATGGTTTTAGTCAGAAAATGGATGCTTGGTGTCTCCCACCTTTATTGGTAAAAAGTAGAGAAAAGAAAGAGGGTCAACCCTCATTAACTCAACATCCCATTAACATAACCAAAGGAAGCCACCACCACCCCCGCTCTCAATCTCAATGTGGTGGACTGTTTTAGGCAGGAGACAATTACTGCTGTAGGAGGCTATAACTGAAACATAATACTGACTCCTATGTTTTCAGCATAGCAGCACCCTTCAACAGTTCTCTCCAAGTGCTCTATCACATTTTGGGTATGGCATGAAACAACATTATGGCCTTGTCAAGTCAAGATAGATCAAAGGCTAAATGCAAATGATCATGCTAGTGTAGTATGCATGGTCCACTCTGGTAAAAAGCACAGAACTTTCAAAGAGCAACAGGCGCTCATAGGCAGAGGGCATTACGTGCCGGTCAAGTTCCAGTAAGTCTCTCCACTGTTACAGCTAGTTCACTGTGACAAAAAATCTGATATTGAGATTAAGGCCTTTATGAGAATACTTCACTCTTAAATTTGAAGCCTGGAAAGAGTTCTACAATGCTGTTTCTGGGCTTTTTGGTTTTGGAATTCAGATCAGAACCAAGGACAAAGTTCAGTCAGATCCACTTGCATCGATTCTAGTGGGCGGCTCCTTCTGAGATTTGAAAGGAAAGATTTGCCCCTCATGGTGTGAACAAAATGGCAAAATGCAGAGAAATATGGAATCAACAAGCAACAACAGGACACAAAGGTAATTTATTGGCACTATCATAAAGAAGGAATTTAAAAAAAACCTTGCTGCTCTGTGCTGGTTGACAATGGAGTGCTCTCCTGTTGGGTTCCTGCCACCATCGCTTTGCCAGTCAGTTTCTCACAGTTGTGTGCACCCGCCAATGCTCATCTTCTTTGGGGTCCATTGTTGTGTGTGTTTTGTGCTTGAGGATAAACTTGTTTGATCAGTGGGTTTTTGCACTAAGAGGGAGGATTAATGGTTGGTAACGATGTTTTTTTTTTTTTTGTTAAGCACAAACAGAACCTGTCCCCCCCTTGAAAAGCATGTGTCTGCTCACAGCTGCCCATCACTTGCCTTAACACCTTTCTCCAAATATTCTTCAGGGTCCATAAACACCGAACCCCACTGTTGTGTGTGTGCTTAAGCTTAATGGGTTGATGATTTGAGGGGAGGACTGTGTTCTATGTGATTTTGGTGCTGTTACAAGCAAAAACAGCTCACTCCGGAGCCTCATTTCCCCACCCCCCCCTTGAAAAGAGCAACATGTGCGAGCTTGTGCACAGCCAACACCTGCCTTGCTCATGTGAAAAGTGTGGAAAATCATGACAAAAACTAAGTGGATTAGATCTGAACCTGACAAAACACAGAACGTTAAAGATATTATATAAAATATGTTTATTGAAGACTACTTATTGAAGGGACAGAACACACATACCATCATACCATCACCCCTTTCCCTGTTTCCACCTCCCCTACTCACCCATCAATTAATCGACATCTCCCCCCCCCCCCATTTACATCTTTAGCTTTCCCTCCTTCCTTTGTCCTGACAGGCTCTTCCCTTTTCTTTTCTCTCACTTACCTAAAAACATTTTTTTCTGTTTCCCTTTAGATGCTCCTTCTTCACTCACTTTTCCTTACTTCTGCCCCTCCCTTCTCCCATATTTTACTTTTATAGTTTCTCACACCCCAACTTTTGAATGACAGAAACCATGGCTTGGAACGTTTATTGTATTTCTGTAGCAAACCCCAAAATGGTCACAGAGATCTCAGGACATAGTGTTGTAAGGTCTCAGCAGGCATTTATCTCTTAAGGCTACAAACATTGTTTCTATTGTTGTTATTATTGTTAGATGTTATTACAATCCATCAAGTGTTTGGGCTGGAAATTTTTAGTCCTCCACCAACTCCAATTTATCCAAGAATTTAGAAGTCAGTGAGCTATTGCCTAAGTATGTGGCATATTCCAGGTACTGTGGATGTTTGTAACTGTCCAATTGTTATCTTGTTTATGCCGATATTGCCTAGATGTTTAGTTAGTCCTTTTGGAATTTGCACCTAGCACTTCTGTCACTACTGGAATAACTAATGTATATTTCTCCCATTCATATAGAATTACCACATTGATCAGTTGGACCTTCTTACTTTCAACCACAGTAATATTTGGAACATTATGTTCTAACTTCTTATCTGTTTGGATTTTGAAGTAACAACAACAAGGATTTCTCTTTATAGAAAAATCCTCTCTGTGTCCCTGGCCCCAGTACATGGATATGTGTAGGTTCCCTAGCACCATTGTGCAGGATCCCATTCAGAATTAGATATAATGTTGTGTATGATAGCTGAATCGCTACATCTAGAACTACTGGTCTTTTTGACTATGAAACTGCATTACAGTTATTACTTTTGACTCACAATAATTTTGAGATTAGAACTGCTTAGCCTAGGTTTCTTGCCCATTTATGTCATCCTACCCAGAAGTAAAAAGGATTTTCTAAAATGCAGGTATAGCCTAAAACGGCAATTTGTTGGCCTTTTAACCAGTGTACATTTTAGTATTCCCTTGCTTCCCAAAATTTCTTTTCATTGGAAAAAGTAATAACATTCTCTTCACCATTAGTAAGATATTATGCATTCTGCTGATTCCACTTTGGTGGTGGAATGCTGGCTAGAGTGAAATATTTAGCTATAGTACTAGGACTTCAGTTTCAAACCCTTCCTGAAAAGGAGTATGACAAAGAATTGCTGGCTTTGCTGCCACTTTGCTATGCCAGAGCATGTGAAGCTATTTCAAAAGCATTTGAAAGGTTATTAAAGCTTAACATGGTGATGGTGGGGATATTCCTAGTGGCAAAATTTCAGAAGTATTGGAGCATTTGAAGGAGCATTCTACCATAATTCAGGAATGTCCTAAATGCCTTTGGTAAGATGTATGAACAGCCTACATTACTTTCAAAGGTCTTTTGGGCCAATGGTGAGATGCACATTGAGGTACATATGGGTAAATTGTACTGTATTGGTGGTAAATTATTTCCTGTATTCACCCAATATCTATTTGAAATGGATATTATTAGTATAGCCCCTGAATTTCGCTTTCTAACTTGCAGCTCAATCTTAACCCTGTTTATTTAGAAATAAGTTCTATTGATTCCACTGGGACATATTTCCTAGTGAGTGTGTGTAGGAGTACAGCCGTAGTTATTTTATTTTCCATGTAGGATGCTTTAAAAAAAGATTTCTCCCTGGATATTTTTCATAGGCAAAGAGCCATTCCCTTCAGAGTTTTATAAGGTTTAGTGCCAGCAAGGTGGTGTATAAAGCCCTACTGAATATCGAAAGCTGTTTTTATCTTGGAAAAATTCAAAGCATGCAGAAGTCTCTAAAGTGTCTGTTCCAGGGATACATTAATGCATTTGAAAGGATATTAAAGCTTAACGTAGGGGGAAAAATTCCTAGCGGCAAAATGTAAAACTGCTTAACAGAATTACATCCCGAACTTTGTGTATTAGATTTGAAAATAAATCATCTTGTATTAAAGCTGCATGTCAGTTTGGGAGACTTTGGAACATTGGACAGGTTTCCTTGTTCTGGTTCAGAACCTTTCTATGGCTATGTGTGTGAGTGTATGTAGTACACAGAAAAGGGCTGATGACCCATTTTCTACTGTGCAGATTTGTCTAATGTAACAAGTTAAGGCAGTCCTTAAATATAGAAAAAGTCTTCAGCTTCTGTTCCCCAGGATTCAGTTGCAAAGACAGTCATGCCTTAATTAAGGAACCTTCTCAGTTTAATGCTTCCAATTAACCTTTACTGACTTTATGTTCCACATAAAACAATGGATTCTTCTGACAGAGTGTGGATTTGATTTCTGAGCTAAATGGTAGGGACAATTTTATTTTACTCCATAGTTACTCCTAGTGAGATCAGTTCTCAAAGTATAATTTATATTGTGCATGAGGAGACACATGCCACTGCTGAGATTCCCATTAGTGATGCTGCTAAGTTTGGAATCAGAGAGTTCCCCAGTTTGGAATTTCTGAGTTAATTACAAGTTGAGCAAAATCTCTCTGAAGTTTAAGCTCAGCTTCTAAATATCTTGGACGCAGAAGGTTTCCTCTTCCCTTTCCCTCTGAAATTTACCTAAAGATGGCATGGTCAATGAGAAGATGGTCTGAAGCTTTCATTATGTCCTGCAGTGCCGCAGCAACATAGCAAGCATCAAGATTCTGGAATGTCTTCTCTTTCAGGGTGCCTGGGTCCTTACTAAAGGTCTAGAAGCCTTGGGAAACAGTCCTTATGGATCCTAGCATCTGGGATACTGCACAATTCTGGGGTATAGTTCAAAACACCTCATTTTATGTTAGAATGTTCTGAAGAACCATAGAAAGGTCATACATTACTGTCACTTATATTTAGTGACGTCTGTTCTTTATTTGAATATTAATGAAGAGATTTCAGTAATACAAGCAACAAAAATCATACAGAAAGTCCTTATATTGAATCAATGAGTTGCAAAACAGTAATAAGCACTTTTGAAAATTAGTGCTTCAATAGTCAAAATGCAGCTTAGGACATTGTGTTTGTGTATGGAAGCATGAGTGATTTGTACTTTTTATTTTTGCACTTCTTCAGTCGAAGTTGTGGAGGACTGTCCTGTGGGGGGAAATGCTTGTATTCCTCTTGTATCTGTGTGTTTGGCGGTGAGGGGGAGAGCTGTGAACCAATGTTTGAATATTGAAGAACTGCAAAATTGGAAAGGCAAGTTACTTATACTTATTTTTTTTAACCATACAGCATCGTGTTCAGTCCAACTCATATATCTGTCCATAGTAAGTAAAATAAGATGAGTAAAAATAAAATTTCCAAGCATTGTTGATGTTCACCTGGATGCTTTTAAAGCAGACTGTGATGTTGATTTCTTTAGATAAGGCCTGCACAGCTCATTAGCATTTAATTTAAATGCTGCTTATCAGGAAGTATACAAAGGTAGGAGTTGATTGGGAGGAAGGCAAAAACAACCCAGACCCTCTCCACAGACACATCCTTCCAAGTCCACACACCAAAGGATGAAAGATTGGTCTGTAATGAGGACAGCTGTGGGGCAGGCTCAGGTGAAGTGAGGGCTGGCCCAGGGGTGATGCAAGAAGAGTCTCATCTTGTTCAGGGTTGGCCAGAACATAGGCCAGGATGGAGACAGCTCTAAGGCCATTGGCCCAACAGGACTTTCTTCAGTGGCCTTAATGACAAGTTTTCTACTGGTAATGGCTATGCTGTATTGCCTGCCAAATTTCAGGAAGATAGGAGATAATGTCCACATTATATGAATATTTAAAAGCAAAGTACATTTTCAATTCTAACTGATTTCTTCCAACAAATTAGGATCAAATTTTCTGGGATTTAAACTTCATCCTGTTTGCCAACAAGGAAAAAATTCAGGTATGTCTAAATAGTCATGCTAACATACAGTACAGAAAATCATACTGCCTCTTATGGAGCCAAACAAATGCAAAGTGATAAGGATGCAAAATGACCATGAGATAACTCAATGCACAGCCTGCCAGAAAAAGAACAGGCAGGGAAATTCCTCGGCTACTCTGAGGTTACACAGGATCTAAAACGTTCTCCTTGACATTGTATTAATTGCTCAACTATTATGAACAGGACCTATCCTTTTGGGAGGTGAGACTGATGCACTTTGCTGGTTGGGGAATGTCCCTATCACTTATATTTTCTTTTGATTCCCTCTCTCTGCCTTTCATTTCCTTTGCCTGTGTTGAACTGAAATGCCATCTGTGAGGCATCATAATATAGAAGGTTAATTACCTTTCTCAGTCATTGCTGAGTGTCACTAATTTATTAATTCAGTTTGTTATAAAAATGATGTTATTGAATGGTTTTGCATTTAGTTCAGGTTTTGATTATTTAACATCTGAATGCACAAATGCACACAACGCCACCATCACCGCTGCACCATTTTAAAAAAGCAGCGTAAACACTTGTAAAATTGACAACAGATCTGATATTGTTTGTTTTACTCAGTAGTGCTCAAAGATATTGTGAAATAATTTACATTCTTATTCACTAGCTTTTGAGTGTATTTTAGAAACATCCTATGGAAGCTATGACTGGCCCAAGTGATACAACCCAGCAACCTCCATGCTTTGAGACTCTTTCATTTATGCTCCCATGCTCTCATAAGCTTTTCCTGCCCACTGGATTCTCAGCTTATAGGTTCTCCAAATGTTTGATGACAACCTGCTGGTAATTGTAGAGGATATGCCCCAAAATAACATTCAATGAACTTACTATGTCCCTATATGAGAAATGCTATAGCAGTTGGCAGATGATGATTTAGTTGCATTGTTCTCAATTTTCATTGAAGTGTGTTATTTTGAAATAAAAATATGTGTTCGGCTTTAAGCTGTGATTTTTTGGAGGCTAAGGAGAAGAGTTACAAAAACATTTAGAAGGAGAAAGAGTTTCAAAAAGAGAATGAAGATTTTTCTTGGAGGTTTTCAGTATTTTTAGTACCTCAAAGCAGTTTCCCATAGGGAAGAGGTATTTGATCTATGTTTGCCCTGACAGTTTCACACTGGGTGGGCTCCTGTGACAATAGTCAAAGAATCAGAGAAAGAAAAGGTTAATTTTCACAGTGCAGGACTGAAGTATGGGGCAGCCCCTTTGCAGAGTACTGAAAGATTCTGTGGCCTACAATAGAACACTGGGAACAAAGCAAGCTGTGCAAAATTATGCTTAGGGAGGCTATTGGATTACTCTTTGTTCATGAAATATATATTTTTCCTGCTCTGAAAATATATAAGCAATGAACATCTCTATATTCACAAGCATGGGTCTCTAGAGTGTGTACAATAATGACCTACATGATTAGAACAGATTAGATATATCACACTGACACATAAATAAATCACATTCTACCTAACCACACAGTCTGTCCTAACCATGTGGTCAAATTCTGCAGATATTATTAGAAGCGGTGTAGGAACAACCACAGGACAGAGGTACCTAATCAGAGTTTTTGCAGAACTTAACAGCTACTGGCTTTCCCCTGAGAAATGATACCTGTGCTGCCTGTTTATTATTAGTAGAAAAGTCAAAACATTTTTTTAAAACCCATACTTTATCTGAGTTATGATTTCTTCTATGGTCTGCTTCTAGCCTGAGCACTATTTTATGGATTTTAAGGCTTCTCAACCATTGTTTTATGTTGTTTTTACATATGCATGGTTTGTTTTAATATTTATAATTTATGCTCTTTTTCTGGTATTGTTTTCATTTGTGAGATGACTTAAGCATGTTTCTGGAGAGAAAGCATATAATCCATCCATCCAATCAATCAAACATTGTTAGAGAAGAATGGCTTCCTGAAGTTCTGTTCCATATAGTGTTTAAGCCCTCTTCATTCCTGTACATTCATATGGACGGGACACCCTTAGGGATGAGCAGCATCAACTAAGCCCTTAGCTGCTCAAGTTGGACATGGTGGAGGATGATGAGGCCTAACACCTCTTTTCATGGGAATGCTGAAAAAAAATTGGAGCTATATTGGGTTTGCCAAAAACACAAGAAGACTTGGTAGGATGCTTGTTAACCAGAAACTTGTCTTCAACATCAGCCATTATTAAAATCTACAGTAGCTTGGATGCTGTGTCTTGTATAGGGTTGCCAGCTTTCGTTGGGGGCTGGAGATCTCCTGGAGTTACAACTGATCTCCAGACTACTGAGATCAGTTCCCCTGAGAAAATGGCTACTTTGGAGGATGAACTCTATGACATTATATCCTGCTGAGGTCTCTTCCCTCCTCAAATGCCACCCTCTTCAGGTTCCATCTCCAAATCTCCAGATATTTTCCAATAATGAGTTGGCAATCCTACCATGTCTTCATTGGCTGCCAACAGCCAGAATAGAGTTATGTTTGTATCAATGGTTTTTATCGTTTCTTGACTATGGTTTAAAAAACAAAACAGTTTTTATTCTAAAAAATTTAGTATTGACTCAAACCGCTGTTAGTGTGACCTGCTAATATATCAGTGTCTAAGGATAAAATGTTTTGGACTATAAATATTACCTCTGTGAAAGAGAATTTTTTTCTAGAGTCTAAAGCTGCTGCCTTGTTAGCCACTATGTGGAATCCCTGATTCTTTACTTGTCTACTGTGTTTAAATGTTGTAACTCAAACATGCTTACATAAAAGCTTATTGATTGGAAGAATCACTTGCTTTTTATGCATTAGTTAATCAGGCTACTGCCTTGAAATCGGTCCAGAAACCCACAGTGGAACTCTTCCTAATTCATCTGTTTAAGTCTCAAATGGTTTCACTGCTTCACTCACTTACCAGCACTGCTGGAATGTTAGTGCTTTATGATTAAAGGATATTGTTGTTCTTTTCATCCATCATCCTAGAGTTCCCTATTAATAATACAGACTCCCTCCCCTGTTCCTTTCTCTGCCCCCCCCCCCTTTTTGTCCTGCTTCCTTTTAAAGCTCCTTAGATGTTCTGTTACTTTCTATCTTGTTTTTCTTCATTCTGACGGGCAGGTTAGTTTCAGGAAATTAAACTGGAAGGGAGAAATATCATCAGTGCATCTTTCAAAACTGCTCCCAGTTTTCTCTGATTGAATAATGAACTGTACTAAGACAAAAATGGCAAATTAGGCCAACATGTTAGAGAAAAGATGTGAAATTGCAATGAGAAAAACCAAATTACAGAGGATACAGTAGTTATTGTAGAAGCAAAACAGCTGCAACAATATCAGAGTGTTTTTTTAAAGCTCTCACTGCTGTTGAATTATATCTTCAAAATACCTTTGATTCAATTTTGCTTAAGATATATTATAACAATCAGGAATGGTGCTTTAAAATCTGTAAAATATTTAACGTGTGTATATATAGCTGCTTTCCAATTGACATTTCATGTAACCAACCTTTAGAAGCTGAAATAGAGTTGCAGGGAAAATGAAGTATATGAAGAACAAGGATGATGTTTACAATTTTTGTTATAGATAAATGAGACAGGTGTTATACTAGAACCACACATAATGGAATTTGCATATCTGTTTAATGGCAAAGAGACTGCTGTAAAATTTGGTCATATAGGAGGACCATTTCGACACACTCTTATGTGGGACAAGAAGCCTGCCAAGTGAAGCCTTTGGAACATGACAGCAAACTTCATATTCAATCCACAGCCTTATAAAGAGATGAAAAATGAGCCTTGTCCAAAACTCTTACTTCAGCATATTGTGACAAAAAAATAAAAATAAAATGTAAGCTTGGGACCTGGTCTCCTGGAAGCTGATTTTTTTTCATACTCTGTAAGAGGCCTCTGGTGGTTACAGATATTGATCGTAAGAAAGTAATCTGTTCAGGTTTGGGGGCATGCCAGTACAAATTGTGGAGAACATTCCCTTCCCTCCAAGGACATGTTGAGCTTTTTATATTGTACATACTGGCTCCCTTGTCAGCTGTCTGACTTATTTATCATGACTTGCTTTCCTCCATGTGTGCGTGCGTGTGCATGTGTGTGCACACACATACACGCGTGCGTGCGTGTGCAAGTGGGCATGCAATTTGGAAAAGGATACATAATTAAACATATATCATAGTATTCAGTATTGTTAATCTAGAATATTTAGTCTGAGCTTCTTTTTCCTGCCCTAAGCCATCATTTTTCTTTTGTAATCATTATTTGATACTCTTTGGCTGCTTGCAGCATATTGGTGGTACTACCATTCATCCATTGAGACCTTTCCATCTGTCACATCATTTTACCCCCCTCCCCACTACTTTCCAAAGCTTTTTTTTTTTTCAAACTGTGCATGGCTGCCCTTGTATGTAGTCAGAAATTCAGTAAAGGGAGCTTATTCTTCCAGAAGAAACAGTGATGGGAAAGTTTCATCTACTTATGACCAAACTACATGTGATGCAGGGAATCCATAACTCACCCAACTAATATCACCAGTTTAGCTGCAAAAAGTGGCTAGGGTATGAGGCTGGGGGAGATATGTATTGTTTTGGATATTAAGACTGGGGGGTGAGCATTTTGAAAATTTTCATGATTTTTCAAATTTGTGGCTGTTGAATATAATGTTTATCATGACTGGATAGTTTTCTGGTGGGGCATTGCTGGGTCAGACTCAAAATTCATTAGGTTTTTTTTCATTCTCATGATTTTCATGGCCATCCTTTTCAATGGGGAAGGGAAGAAGGGCCAATTGGAGGCTCTAGGGCACTTGTTTTTGCACTCAGTGGCACCAAAATCATACAGAACACTGTTCTCCCTCTGAGTCATTGACTCACTGAGTTTCCAGCAGAAACATATAAGGGGGTCGGTGTTAATGGACTTCAAAATAGGTGTCAGTGGCACCTATTGTGCTCATTGCTCATTGTTTCACTGACATTGTTTCACCTATTGTGCTCATTGTTTCACGGACTCCAATTACATTTGATGCTCAATGTTCTGCACCAAACAGGGAGCATCTCTTCTCTCATTCTCGCCATGTGCTACTCAGTCACAGATTCATCACCATGTCTGGTTCTACCCGGAACAGACTGCATGTACGTCCAATACACCCTTGTCTATGATTTCCTGTGGATCCTCTAAACTTTTTCTAATTATTTATTTCAGCAAAATTTCCTCCCAATTTGCATATCATGGCACCATCCAGGGCCAAAATGTTTTGCACCTGTGTCTGCCAGAGATATGCAAAATTGGTCCTTCACTACTGTTCATGGTAGGCAGAGAAATATTTGCACAATATAACAACAACAACATTTGATTTATATACTGCCCTTCAGGACAACTTAATGCCCACTCGGAGTTTGAAATAGCTTTGGGGGAGGCTGACCAGTAAAGTTAGGAGATCAGTCAGTCTGCTGGTTTTCCTTTCCAATTTAAAAAAAAGGTAACAAAAAGTTGTAAGAAAAGGAAGAGAAGTTGACCTAAGCTTGGAGCTCTCTGTGCTCATTCATTGCAACCAGATTGGTTGTCCATGTGGAAAACTGATCTCGGAAGACTACTATTTAAACTAGGTTTGCCAGATCCAGATTGGGAAATTCCTGGAGATTTTGGGGGTGGATCCTGGAGGGGAGGGGGTTTAGGGAGGGGAGGGGCCTCAGAATGGTATAATGCCATACAGTCCACCCTCCAAAGCAGTCATGTTTTCCAGGGAAACTGGTCTGTCACCTGGAGATCAGTTGTAATTCTGGGAGATCTCCAGCCACCACCTGGAGGCTGACAATCCTAATTTGAGCAGTATGAAAACATTTTCCAGCAATCAATTCAGGGTTAACATTGTCAATCAGAGTGAGCCCAGAAAGACTGCAGTCTTTTGAGCAGATATAAACGGATCCTCTTCATACTCTTCCACTTTACTTTTTCAGAACTTCTACAGTCATAGTTGGTAATTAGAAAAATCTCAAGTGAGCACACTAGCAGAAGGCCACTTAATTCAATGCCTCGGCCATCACTGTGGCTCTCTTCATTTAAAAAAAAACAGTTGTTTCCAAATTTCACCTCATTTACATAACATGATCCTATGCGGTTTTGCTGGGAAAAGAGACCCCTTCTTCCTCAACACTTGCCGATGCCTCATGGCACACAGAGGCACCACCAATGCTTCTTTCCTTACTGTGCATAAAAGCACACAGAAAGGGTCCTTTTATGTTTGTAAAAGCATTTCTGTTTGTAAAGGCACACAGAAAGGTTCCACCAGCCTCAATGGTCAATGTGTGGCTCTGTTGGTCAGTTGCCTGAAGAAAATAGGTTGAGGAAAAAAAACACAACCAAGAAGCGCCTGTGCACTGCTGTGATGAAGAGGCACTAATCAAAACTTGAAAGCATTCAAAATCGAAAAATATCACGGAATGTTTGGAGGAGGAATTTCTTTGACTACCAAGCAGCCCATACTAGTGTCTCCTATCAGAAGAGCCACAAGTAAGGCCCAAGAACATTTTTTTTTCTGTGATTTTTATGCTTCAGTATTTTTGCCATGCACATTCCTAATTAAGACTGCTCCCTGTCTCCCCCCGCCCCTGATAGGGTTTCAAGCCATCCAGGGGTTATTCTCTCTTTGGAAAAACTAGGGCAAAAAAGAGCACCATAACTAACCTTTCTGCTAAGTGAGATAACCATATGTTCTAAAAATAATGATTTAAAATTAAGAAAGGTTATTCAGAACCCACATAATAGTCTGCGCAATTCTTACCAATGCAAAGACCCTGTGCTTCAGAGAGCAGTCCTCCTAATCCTAAGCAGGTCTACCAGAATTCTACTCAGGTCTGGTCATAGCACTTTACTTCTGGGAAACTCTTCTTAGGGTTACATAGGTAGTGCCTGAATTTTAAGCCTCAGAATCATGTAAGATGAATAAGAATAGTTTTTAAAACGTGTACTTTTTTACCCATTAGTAATGAACACCTTTCTTTAAATAATTCCTGAAACCCTTCCCATTTTAACTACACTGCGACATTCACAATTGTCGTTGCTTATCTTTTTTCTGGATAAAAAAACCCCTACCTTCAGCCGCAGAGAGTCCTCCTGAATAGTCAGGTGGATGGGGTTTAGAACATTGTCTTTTGGTGAGGATGGAAGACACTTTCCCTGAATGATCTTTGTTTTAATTAAATATTTTCCTATTTTAAAAACAAATCTTTAAATGGATGTGTAAAAATGAATTGCTTTTAATTTTTTTCAGACGGAGTGAATCAAAATACTTAACACTCACAGGGAGTTAATGATACAATATGCCTAATAAGTCTCAAATTGTGGGTATGTGACCGGACTCACAGTCAGACACACATAGAGGGAACTCGCCTTAAAAAAGGAACATTCGTTCAATGCTGTGAGAGCTTCCAGTTTCCTTCCCATCCCACTTTTGCCAGTGGAAAGGGCAATGGCTTTAGGGGAGGCATTTTCCCCTTTTCTCTGGTTCCACATGTCCTTCTTACACATCTGGCTGATCTGGTCCATATAGAGATATTGTTGACTAAACTACAGAATGAGCATTTAGGGATTTTAAAGAATTGTTGGATTTAACTGCAGTGGATCATTTTGGACAATATTGTATAGCGTATATGTTGATGGATATTTGATTAGCATTATTGATAGCTTCCTGTTGACTTTGATCTTGTGTACTAAGGTTGCTAGGAAAGGTGACAATACAGCTGAGTTTAGGATGTGTAAAATGTTGGAAAGTGAGGCCCAAGAATGTGCTAGGCTGAGTGATGACACGACCCAATTTGCCTGAGTTGCAAGATATTATATATTGATACATGTTGTTCAAATTTTGAAGCAGCACTATTCCAGGCAGCATCACTTCTGACATTCTTTGGAGAATTGTGTATTAGCAAATTTCTGGTTGGATTGAGAATTCTTTAGGACTTTTAAAGGCTCTGCTCTCTGTAGTCTGGCTCCAGTCCTTTGTTAACACACTGCAAGTTTATAGTAATTAAATCATATAAACAAGGGAAAATTGCCATCTTCCTCTTCTTTACCAAACCCTTTAATCCATGAAAAGGCACCAAGCTTGTTTGAAATAATTGTAAATTGAAAGTAATCCTCCTAAACTCTCTCTCTCTCTCTCTCTCTCGCTTTTATTTTTCAGTAGAAGTAGCAGGGAAGGTACCTTAGTCTGACAACAGCATTTGACTGTGACCGTTATCCTTTCTTTAGGTTTTTTTTGTTTAAACCATTCACTGGCAGAAGATGGAGAAGGGAACATTTTGCCTGATTCTTTCTTCTTTTTATAGGTCCCTGTGCCATGTGGTTTTTTGTTCAGATCTTTTGCAGGGTCAAAGAGGATTGCACTGGGTAAAGAAGTCTTCAAAACAGTTGCTGAAAATCAAATTTATTATAGCCTAACACATCTTAGCCATGGTAGCCTATTGAAATGTCAATATTCACAGGCAGTGTATCTTTGAACAACAGTTGCTAGGGGGCAGCAAAAGAAGCAATCTGTTGTATTCATGTCCTGTTTGTGGGATTTCCAGAAGCATTTGGTCAGCCACTGTGAGAAACAGGCTGCGGTACCAGATGGACTTTTGGTCTACTCTAACAGGGTTCTTCTTATGTTCTAACAGTATTCAAGGAAAGACAGCTGCTACAAAATCTTCAAAGGAAATAATAGCTATAATAACAAAAGAACAATTTAAGACTCTTAAAATAAGTCATACACATTCAGTAATTTTAAAATATAATTGTAATGATTTCAAGTAAATGTGTGCATGTGTCTTTAAATGCTTGGTTTGAAGAGTGGGGGTGAAGAGTGGGGGTGAGAGAGGGAAGAGTGAGAGCAGGAAATGTAGGCATCCTGGTCTTGCAGCTTGACTCTCTGACTGCTGTCCAATGGACTTTTCAATTGTCACTTGTCCAACATTCTGCCAAGCTGCCTACATTTCCCATCAAAACTTGAGGGAAGCTGGCAAGTGTCCAACCTGTGTCAGGCATCACTTGTGGTCCCGCTCTGAGTGATGTGATTGGTTGATGACTAAGAGTGTGGGCAGAGTGAATGCAGTTTGAGAATGACAGGGCAGAGAGAAAGGTTTCAGTCAGAAGAAAGCAGGCTAGCTGTGTGCTGCCTGAGTATACTGAAGTATTTATGACAGAAATATAACCTGTGTGGAACCTGAACTGAGCATGTTTGTGAAAGGACACTCAGTCAGGGAAAGAGAGGCCAGCTGTGTGCTGCCTGAGCAGGTTTAATATTTCTGTGAATGAGAGTCAGAGAAAGAGAGACTAGGTGTGTGCTGCCTATATTTTAAGTATTTGTGAGAGAACTATTGAGTCTAGTGAAGGAGGCTAACTGTGTGTGAAGCCTTAGAAGAGATCTGTGTGAATGAGTTTATAGGAAGTAACTTTAAGAACTAAGAACTACTTTTATGAAACCAATACGCTTCTTGAAAAATAAACATTTATTTTGTTTTGTTATATCCCAGTGTAGCTGTCATTGCTATATCCCATTCATATCATCAGGGCCACATAGAACCATGAAGGAGCCTGATGCTTAAACACGTTACCAAAGGGGAAATTTAAATAAAATATTTTGGAATAATATATTCCTGGTGGCAGCAAACTACCCAGAGGGTGTAAGGGGAAGATTAAAAGAAAAATCTACCCCAAAGAAAGTACAGGTCATAACAATAATATTCCTATTAATTGTCATATTTGTTATAATAACCTTGTGCTTATATACTACTCTTCAGAACAACTTAAAGCCACACTCAGAGCAGTTTACAAAGTCAGTGTCATTATTATCCCCACAAACAGACCCACCTTCTGAGGTGGATAGAGCTGAGAGAGCTCTGAGAGAGCCAAGGTCATCCAGCTGGCTTGGAATGGAGGAGTGGGGAATAAAACTCAGTTCTCCGGTCCAGATTAAGTCTTGCCGCTCTTAACCACTACATCAAACTGGTGTAATGTTTAAAAATTGGTTAAAATAGCACCTAAATAGCAACCTTCCTCTCTACCAACCCACAGGACAATTCCAGATTTTGGAAGCCCCAAACAGAAAGTGGCCTCACTCTGTCCCCCCCACTAGACCTCCACTTGCACCTCCCACCTGTATGCCCATTTAATAATAACAAGAACAACATTTGATTTATATACTACCCTTCAGGACAACTTAGCGCTCACTCAGAGCAGTTTACAGAATATATTATTATTATCCTCACAACAATCACCTTGTGAGGTGGGTGAGGCTGAGAGAGAGCTCCGGAGAGCTGTGACTGACCCAAGGTCACCCATCTGGCTTTAAGTAGAGGAGTGGGGAATCAAACCCAGTTCTCCAGATCAGAGTCCTACTGTTCTTAACCACTACACCAAATTGGCTGTGAATCCTACCTCCACTCACAAGCCCTCCTACCATGCACAATCACAGCTGCCCGAGCCACCTTCATTCCCTAAACTAGTCAAACCATATGTGCAATCATCAGTTTTTTAAAAAAATCTGCAGCACTTTCCAAAGAATTGTATGAGATATGAACTTACACAAAAGTGAAAAAATATTGGAAAACAATGCAAACACTTGTACCATTTGTACCATTATTTTCATCCAAAAAAAACTTTTCAGGGCCTGGAGCGAAGAGGATGAGAAAGAGCTGACTGAATGGGTTTTACAGTGATTGTTTTTGAGAGGTTTAGAAGACAGTGGGAATTGTGTACTATTTTATGCTGCTTCAGAAATGATTGCTGCAAGTATCCTATAAGAAGCACTAAATAGTCTTGGAAGTGTATACTTCTACCATTTTGGTTGACACATAAGATAATTTAGCAGTTCCTTCCTAAGCAGAATTATACACTTCTAAGCTGACTGGCTTCAGTGGCATATGATGACATTGTAATTTCCCTACAACATGTATAATTCACAACCTAAATATGTTGATTTGTTCTTTTTAACAAAATTTACTCCTAGTCTTTGCAAGGAATTTGTGTTCTTTTCCCACGGGGGAAAGGGCTATTTCTGATACAGGGAGAATATGTTACCCACAGGTCAGTGCAGTTTGTTCCAGCAATTTATGACAAGAGGCTTTGGAGGCTTAGATACTGTTGTGGCTGAAGCTTCTCTTGTATCACAGCAGGTAAAGGATTGGTCTGTTTGTATTTACCCAAAATGTTTGTTGTTGTACATGACTGCATGCATTTCAAAGAGAGGGGATGGAGAGCCTTGATTCAAACTACTATATGTTGTTATATTTATTTCTGTAAAGCATAACAACTCCAGTGTAGCAAATTAACACTTGAATGATAACTCAAAATGACACTGATCTCCTCAAGAGCAGTCTGTATGCAAAGATGAGTAGTTTATCCAAGGTATGACCATGCATATTTTTATTCGGTGTCAGACATGTAGCATTTTAATTCTGTGCTGTTATAAGATGGGGGGGAAGTAACCTGTCATAATCACAGTGAAAAATAAAATGGAAATTCAGTGCTTGGGAAGTGACAGCTGAGAGTTTTTTGTTCCAAAGCTCTTGCCTTTTCTTCCTCTCCTAACACTTTCTTTTAAGCTTCTAGTTCCACAACCCAGCCTGCTGGTGTTAAATGAATATATTTGACAGCAGTTGGGTCTTTTGGGCATTGCAGTAGGTTTTCCTCATTTTGGCATGTGAAGATTGAGAGTGTTCTTTGACACTAGGAGCAGAGGATGTGAACACAGCAACTTTCAGGGCACCAGAAATGTCAGCACAAGGAACAATCAGCAATGTAGACTGCACTGAGGTAATTTTCCCACACTCTGCCATGAATTCAGTCAGCTCTTGCTCTTGTGAATTCTGCTTTGACAGAGACTCCCTTGATGGTGGTAAATAATACACAAAGTGTTCTGTCAGCATCAAGAGTTCTTCATTCCCCTTATGTAATAAAATAAATAAAAAAAATCCTTGTGCCTCCATTTGAAATCTGGAAAAGTAAACATACACAAGCCTACCCTGCAGTTTGAAGACTCAGCACTAGTTTATTTCCACAACTCTTTTCCTGAAGGATACTTTATGTTGCTGTATTGCCACAATTTATGTATGAAGCTTCCATTACAATGAGCTCAATCCACTGGGAATCATCCTCTGAAGAAATAAGAACTACACAAAAAGAATATTTTAATGAAGCTAATGCTGAAAATATTCCCTAGGGATGGTGTCCCATGAGGACCATGGCATCACTCAAGAGACTTCTTAGTGTGTAAGGTGACACTAGAAGTTTTCAAGACAAGATATGAACTATGGTGGTTTGCCATTGCTTGCCTCTGCATAGTGACCCTGGATTTCCTTGGTGGTCTCCCATTCAAGTTCTAACCTGGGCTGACCTTGCTTAGCTTCTGAGATCTGATGAAGTCGGTCTAGCCTGAGCCATCCAGGTCAGGGTGACTTCTTTTCTACCATAAGGGAATTAGAATCCCTCAGTAACAGCATGAAAGAGGAGCCAGAAGTATGTGGTAGTACTACGGAATTGGCAACCCCCCATCCATGAAGATCCTCTGTTGAATCCAAACCAACATGTGTAGGAGGCTGAAAACCTACCTCTAAAGTGAAGTAGTTCATTAAAGATAAATACAGTTCTGCCAAACAGTAGCCTTCTTGTGCAGAAGGCTTGTACTAGTCTAGTACAATAATATTGGCCCCCTTGAACTCACGGAATTAGCTTCATGGCTAATTGGATCTCAGCCAATAACTGCTGCATATCTTTGATTGCAGCTAATAGTTTCTTATTGCCATACCAGAAAATGAAGTAACTTTTGTAACCATCTAGAGATTGAAGATGAATGAAAGACCTTTTTTTAACCCCGCACCCAACATTTCTGATATTTGTTTATGATATCTCAGGATAGATTAATACATTAGTATCCAGAGCGGATCTCTGAACACTTGATTTATTAACTGTGTTTTTACCTTAATCTTCAAATGAGTTCAGTATAATATGCTTCCTCTGTCATCCTTGTACCACTCATGGCTAGATCTTTTTAGTTTTGACAAATTATTTGTATCCTGTTTTTGTCATATTGTTCTCTGCTTTCAGGAGTTGAACATGTGAATGGGGTTCATTGAAAAGTATTGTTCCTGAAATATCAAGTAACATGAAAATACTATTTGTGGTGATGAATCTCTGATATATTCTCACATTTCCCACTTGATGGAAAATCTGTGATGAATGACCAAGCATGTATACATAGGTCTGCAGAGCTAAAATGACACATTAGAGGGAGTTCAATGCACTGTTGTTTTATTTATTATATCTAAAAATATTTTCAAAAACTATTTGAATAAACAATATGATAAAACTTGAAAGTGACCAACATCAACAGAAAGCCTAACAGCACAATCCTAAGCAAAGTTACTCCAAGCATGTTAAGGGGCTTAGACTGGAGTCATTCTCTTTAGGATTGTAAAACTGCATCCCAGAATTTCTGCAGCTGGCAATGAGGAAAAGTAGATTGGGGTGGGAGATGTTTAAGTCGTTTCCTGCCAGCTGTTCTTCTTTTCAAAATCTCCTTACATTTCAATCGGCATTTCTCATCTCAGGGATTTGGTCTTGCATCTTTTCCCTGCAGGAGAAAAAATAACTTAAAAGGGCTAAGCACTTCTGCTCCACCTGCCCTTAAACTTCTGACCGCTGGCTGCAATATTGCCTTTCATTTAACAAACAACAGCAACAACAACAAAAAAGTTGGGGGAACTCTATGTATCATAGGTTTACCGTCAGTCTCACAATCCTTTGAGAGTAAAGTGGTCTTATAACTGTAAAGATGTAAAGATAATGTTATGCAAACCAAAATGGTATACCCAGACATCTTCTGTCTGGCCAATTTCAATTTAATTAACAAGTCTATGTTGATTTAAAACAAATGCTTTATGTTATTTCTAGAAAATAAACTCAAAAGGCAAAGGTTTTAAGATTTCTGAAACAGGGCCAAGGTACAAGTGACGAATGACACAGGTTGGACACTTGTCAGCTTCCTTCAAGTTTTGATGGGAAATGTAGGCATCCTGGTCTTGCAGCTTGGCTCTCTCACAGCTGTCCAATGGACTTTTCAACTGTCACTTGTCCAACATTCTGCCAAGCTGCCTATATTTTCCATCAAAACTTGAGGGAAGCTGACAAGTGTCCAACCTGTGTCATTCGTCACTTGTAGTTTGGCCCACAGTTGATATTTTCTTTTGTAAACTTGGAATCCTGGTTTGACCATTGGCATGAAGATCTTCTGAGAGATGTGTAGAAGGAGAAACCACTGGCAAAAATTATTATATTTAATTACTACTGTGTGTACTAAAATCAAAAAGAGTCCAGTAGCACCTTTAAGACTAACCAATTTTATTGTAGCATAAGCTTTCGAGAATCAAGTTCTCTTCGTCAGATGCATGATCCGAACTGGTCAAATACAGAAGAGGAGGGGAGAGAGGGGAGAAAGAAGGGGACATATATCACAAGGGGACAGGATGCAATTAGCGGGGAGGCAACCCAAACATTCCTTTGCTAGTAAATGTAAACATCTCCTTTTGGTGTGGAGTCAGTTTGCCATGTTAGTTTGTAGCAGTGAAAGCATCCAATTACTATGTAGTATAAGCCTTCGATAACCACAGCTCTCCCTGCCAGATGCATCTGACAAAGAGAACTGTGGTCCCCGAAAGCCCACACCAGGCGTCACTGGGCTCCCCTAGACCATGCCTCTGTAAAGGAAATCTGTTACCTGTGATAATGTGATAACCATTCATAGTCTCTATTCAGTCCCAGCTTGACAGAGTCAAATTTGCATATGAATTCCAATTCAGCAGCCTTCAGATTTTCTGCATTTTATTATCATTTTTGATTAATAGGGAGTAATTGTCTTTTATCTGTCATTGATAAAACTGGATGAAACTGAAGTCCTCCTCCAGTTTGTCTGATAAAATATTTCAGTTTTTCTGTTTCCATTACACCCACGTCCAATGACACAATGTTTCTGCACACTGAGAGCTGGCAGTCTCCAAAGAGGCTCTCCAGCTTGCTTTTTAGGCTGAAATTATTACAGACATCAGTAGCTACTTGCATTTGAAAAACTAGCACATTATTATTCTTAAGACTGTCTCCTCATATAAAGAGAATATTTGCTTGGAGATATATATTTGGAATACAGTTTTCACTCATACTTTCATTAGTTTAGTTCTTTTTCACACTTCCCATTCCCAGATCATGTTGCATTTATATTTATTATTTTGACAAGGTATATTTCAACATTTTAAAATATAAACGGGCTACCAGAGATGTAGCACTTTAACTGTTTTTACAAACCTTATTAACCAAAATCAAATAGTCACAAGAGTGATATTTTGTCTAGCATAACTAATATTCATTAACACTGCCATGAAACGTCTTTTTCAAAAAAAAATCTATCCACCATCTCAGTGAGGATGAACCTGTTTTTTATATGTACAAAAATCAGAAGGGTTTTCTCTACTTTTCATTCAAGATGTGTATACTAAAGATAGCTCAGAGAGACAGGTGCAAAAAATCCCAGATGTTAATTTTTAAGGTTCCAGTTAACTGTGTAGTTTAGCCAAAGGGTGTGTAACTAGCCAAAAGGTGAGGCCTATGAACACTGAGAATTAAGGGAAAGGGAGTAGTGTTGCTTATATGCCCAGGGTAATGCTGATGGCCACTGTGGGGTCAGGAAGGAATTTTCCCTCAGGCCAGACTGGCTGAGGCCCTTGAGGATTTTTTGCCTTCCTGCATAAAGCAGAGTCACTGGGGAAGTGAGGAGAGGAGGTAGCTGTGCTAGACCAAAAAAGGGATCTCTGTTTGCAAGCATCAACTGTTCAAAAGGCTGGGTTCTTTTTATAAATGCTCAAGAAGACACTCACAAAATACTCCCATGGGTACCTGCCCCCTTTCTTCCCAGTTACTACCCTTTCTAAGCCAAAAAGTAGAAAGTAACCAAATCAGCAAAGGGCACTTTGACTCTTGAAAGGTCATACCATGGAAATCTAGTTGGTCTTTGAGGTGCTATTTGATTCAAATTTTGCTCTGGGATAGGAGGGGAACACTTGTTAAACAGTGAATCCAGCTGTCGGACCGGAAAGTGGGGAGAGGCACAGCGGAGAAGACTGGGTTGCTGGGGTCCCTTGGGTGGGTGCGGCAGAGATGCCCAAGTTCAGTTGTGATGGTCGCTTTCGAAGGGGCCAGGAAGGAATTTTTCCTGGCCAGGGTCAGATTGTCTGGGGTCTCTTGGGGCTTTTTTCACCTTTCTTTGGGACATCAAAGTCAAGGCACACCTTGGGGATGGGGGAGTGGCTCCAACTTGGCCACAGCAGTTGGAGCATTGGCAGGTCAACCTTCAGCCTTCCTCCTGTGGCAGTTTTTGAGGCATTGGGCAGGATCTTAAGGGGTGAGTGCAGTAGTCGGGCAGCTCACCCTCTGTGGAAAAGGGAGGCAAGGGCTGACAAGCATAGCTGGTGGACAAACATGGCTTGCCATCACAATTTAGGAAGTCTGGACCCACATGGTTTGAATAATGAGTTGAATCTCAGTTGTTACTTGTGAATTGTATTATATATATGTACCTTTAAATCCTCTATCAGGCACTTAAGTGAAGTAACAATGTAGTCAATTTGCACACAGCCAGAGTACAGAGTGTGCTGAATGTTAACACACACAAGAGACTCCATGTGCGTCAGTGGGTGAGTAATAATTGAAGAAACAACAGAGAGATTCTCAGGTGTGTGTATAAAAAACCAAAAATTTATTTTGATTGTTTGTATTCCAGATACAGGGTGGACTTTATGAATATCCCCTGATGAAGTTGATCCAATGAAACAAGACACATTAGCTGGCCCTTGTTGAAATTGTGGAACCTGTTTCCAGTGATTCTGGTTCCACCTGCAGCAAAAAGAAAAAAGAAAAAAGAAGAAAAAGAAAAAATAATTAATAGGAATATGTAAGACTGATGACCATCCAGGACATTTACCTGTAGAAGTTTTTTCCCCCTTTGGGATCCATTTTTGCTGTTGCACCTAGAGAGAAAGAATCAACTGCAAACTCTCTGTTGGATGAGAGTTTCATATTACAATCTATGGACTTTATTGCACCTTTAGAGAGAAGGAGAGAAAGAATGAACTGCAAACTCTCTGTTGGATGTTAGTTTCATATTACAATCTATAGACTTAGTTGGTCATCGTAATATTGTCTTTATTGGATTGTGGATATTTTGTGTCTTTTAGATATTTATTGTAAATGTATTTATACTGTATTTATATGTACTTAACACGTAGCACTTTGCATTTATTTAATTATAAAAAACAATTTTGAGAATTGTCTTATAGTATCCACTCCCAGCTGTGGGTTTCCACTATTTGTTTTTGGTTATCCCATGGAAGCCAGCAGTGGGCTGGAGCGTTATGCATTGAACAGAATGGGGCCTTTCAATGTCAATGAAGGATCCATGCCCATATGTCTGGCCAATGTTCCAATCTGTTGTAATCAATAAAGTTGTGGCCATTTAACCATACAGAGATGTCTGTGTTTCATTTTCTGGAACCGAGCTGGAAATAGCACATAAGTGGCAACATTAGTCAAAACAAGCTCCAACAACCTTGGCGATAAACAACTCCCTTTGCTCCTAATGCTTGGAAATGGGATTTTTGAGGGAATGGCTAAGGTTCTTCAGAAGCCTTGCAAGCCAGAATTTTGGGCTCTTCCACAGTTTTTTCTAGTATCTTTGAGTTGGACAAAAATAAAATGGAGAAAAGGAGAACAATGTAAACCACTTTGGGTCACCACTGGGAAAAAATGAATTTGATAAGTAAATAAAATAGTCAATAAGTAAACAATGAACAAGAGGCACTTTTAGGACCACAACAAAAGCAAAATTAAAAAGATCATTCAGGCGGCTATATAAATAAATGCAAAATATTTATTCTTCTCTTTAAGTAGGAACAACTAAAAATAATGATACTATGTGAGAAAAACTATAACACATGTTGTAGGAATTAAAAAGACATTTTTAAAATCTTGTACCAGAAAGGAATCTTATTAACATGCAAAGTGTGGGATATTAATACTATAAATAACAGGACGTTGAAATCCTCTGATTCCAGGATTAGTGCTTCTAACATAATTGTGGTGTGGAGTTTCAAGTTATATTACTACTAGTGAGTACTGGTGCGCTTAAAAAAACCCATCTCTGACAGTAGCCTGGCTGTTGCATTTTGGACCAGCTGAAGGTTCCAGACAGCTTTCAAAGGCAGCCAGATGTACAGTGCATTACAGTAATCTAAAGAAGATGTAATCAAAGCATGGATGACTATGGACAGATCATGCTTTTAAAGAAACAGTCTAAGCTGCCAAAAGGCAATACTTACCACAGAGGATACTGAAGTCTCTGGCTATAGACGAGAATCTAGCAGCACCTCCAAGCCACAAGCCTACTACTTCAGGAGGACTGCAGCCCCTTCCAGGACAGATTGACTTCTCAGTCTTCAAGCAGCTTTGTCATTGACCAACAGTATCTCAGTCTTGTGTGGAATGGGCTTCAGCTTCCTGGCCTTCCTTCATTCCAGTACTATCTCCAGGCATCTCTTCAGGACTTCCAAGGACCAACCTGACACAGCTGTTAAGGAGAAACAGGCTTTATCCTTATATTGGTGGCACCTTACTCCCAATCCCCTGATGATCTCTCCCAGTGGTTTCATGTAGATGTTAAACAGTATGAGGGACAAGATGGAATGCTGTGGAACCTTGCAACGTAAATGCCACTGGGATGAGTAGCAGTGCCACATCACAATCTTTTGGAGTCAACTGGTTAAGTAAGAGTGGAAGCAGTGAAGCACACTATATTTGCACTCACTCCCAACTCAGCCAGCATCTCCGAAAGGATATCATGGTCAAAGGTATTAAATGTCTCTAAGATACAATTGATAAAGTACATTTGAGTGAAATGTAATTCACAAACTTTTGTGGTCCCTGCCCCTAAGGAAGCCCGCCTCACTTCAACCAGGGCCAGGGCCTTTTCAGTCCTGGCCCCAGCCTAGTGGAACGCTCTGTCAATGGAGACCCAGGCCCAGCGGGACATATTATTGTTCTGCCAGGCCTATAAGACAGAGCTGTTCCACCAGGCGTTCAGTGGTTGAAGGGGGCAGTGCCATGTCAGCCTCCCACTTTTGGGGTGTGGGGGGGTTCTCCCCACCATTGCACCTTAATGTATTTGGTTAATTTATTTTATTATTGTTTATTGTATGTTGATTTTAGAATGATTGTTTTCTTGTTTTTATTGATTTTAACTGTTGTTCACCGCCCAGAGTCCCTGAGGATGGGTGGTTTATAAATCGAAATAACAACAACAACATGCCCACATAATCAAAGTGAGATTACAGTACACTATACTGCATATTAAAGCAACAGAGACTGAACTTTTAGCAACCTGCCTTGTGGGCAGTCAGTCTACCTTGAGAGTTAATCAGATACCATGGATAGGATAAACCCACTCCTCTATATAATAACATCCATGAGTTTGTTACCTGATTAAACCTGGTCATTGCTGAAGTCTTTACTTAAACATTATTTATTTTCAGTCCATTTCTTCTTCACCCCCATAATCGCCGAGCCCCTTGGTACACAGAGGAGCTGTGGCAACAGAAACGGGAATTAAGACGACTTGAGCGTGTGTGGCGGCGATCTCGCGACGAGGAAGCAAGAACATCTTATAGATTGCTTATGAAATCCTATGAGATGGCAGTGAAAGCTGTGAAGAAGGAATTTTACGCAGCTTCCATTGCATCAGCTAGCTCATGCCTGGCTAAATTGTTCAATGTGGTATGCTCATAAATCTCCCATTCAAGTGGAGACCATCAAAATTTGAATTCGGTTATAAGCTGTGAGGCTTTGTGAGCTTTTTTGCTGATAAAATCTTGTCTCTCCACCACGATTTACCAGCCACAGTTGATACAGTATGTGAACTAGAGGCCCCTTGGCCGTCTTCAGGCTGATATTCAATCACTTCAGCCCTCTTTCTGGGGAAGAGATAGACAAGATTCTGCGGGTAGTGATGCCTACCACATGCCTCCTGGACCAGTGTCCGTCGTGGCTGGTGAAAGCCAGTGTTGACAGATTACAGGATTCCCTGGAGGCCATTGTTAACTTGTCCCTGGGCTCTGGGTTTTTTCCTAGGGCACTAAAGGAGTCTGTGGTGAGGCCCCTTTTAAAGAAACCATCATTAGATCCCACTGACCCACTCAGTTATTGCCTGGTCTCGAACCTCCCATTTCTGGGTAAGGTGATTGAGCAGGTGGCGGAGAAACAACTGCAGAGTTTCCTGAAGGAGACCTTGGCCCTAGATCCCTTCCAGTCCAGTTTTCACCCGGGACATAGAATGGAGACATTGCTGGTCGCCCTCACGGACAATCTTCGCAGACATCTAGATCGAGGTGGATCAGCACTGCTGATTTTATTAGATCTTTCAGCAGCATTCGATATGGTCGATTATAATCTTCTGACCCACCGCCTCACCAATGTGGGAATTCAAGGGACGGCACTACAGTGGCTAGTCTCTTTTCTTGTGAGGTTCCACAGGGCACGATCTTTGCTCCCATGTTTTTCAACCTCTATGTAATGTCTTTAGGAAAGAATATACGTAGCTATGAAATCGGATGTCATCAATATGCAGATGATACTCAGCTCTATATCTCACCATCCAAATCCCCAGGTGATGCTGTAGAAGTCCTGAGTCACTGCCTGATAGCTGCCATCAATTGGCTGAAAACAAACACATTGAAATTGAATCCAGACAAGATGGAAGTGATGCTAGTTGGGAAGGCAGACATCATGAAGGACATGGTGCTCTGATGTGGTTACGTTGACTTGGTTGACTTGGTAAGGAACTTAAGGCTTACTGCTTAGCCTTAAGTGCTACTGCCTAGCACTACTGCTAGAGAAGAAAGTTAATGCAGCTGCAAAGAAGGCCTTCTCCCAACTCAGACTAACCTGAAAGATGGCCCCCTACCTTGACATGGCCAATCTGGCCACATGGGTTCACAGCACAGTAACATTGAGACTAGACTACTGTAATGCACTCCACATAGGTCTCCCCTTGAAAGTTGACTCAGAGACTCCAATTGATGCAGAACACTGAAGCTTGTTTATTATCAGGAGCTAGGTAGAACATACACATTACTCCTACTCTGTGGTCACCTCATTGGCTTCCCAATGAAGGCTCAATTCAAGGTTTTGTCTATCTCATACAAAGCCCATCATGGGTTTGGTCCCTCATATCTGCAGGGATGCCTTTGTCTTTATCCTCTGCCACAGCAGCTTACTATCCATTCTGGAGGTAAACAAACTCAGGAGAGCGTTTACTTTGGCCAGATGTTCTGCCCTACCCTCTGCTGTTCTGGATGGAAGATTTAAGAAGATTCCTTGGAATGAGAGGCTATGTCCTTGTATACTTGGGGAGGTTGAAACCCAGGAACATGTGTTCCTGAGGTGTCCTTTCTTTAAGGAAGCCCGTATGAGACTTATAAATCCCTTTCTGGAAGGTATCTCAGAACATCCGGATAAGAACAAATTAGAGAAACTGCTGTCAAACTCAGATTTTACAACATTACACCAGATAGCGAAATTTTGTGCTCTCGTTGTTAAAGTCCATTAGAGTGTAGGCCTCCACTCCGGCTGCTTGTCTAGAACTATGCTGAATTTCTGGTTTTTATAAATTTTGAAAGATATGTTTTAAATCGTACATATTCATATGTTCCATGTTTTAATGGTCGTAAAATATGTATTTTATTTTTTATGATAAATGTATTGGCTAAGTGCTGTAATAAAGAATCTATCTATCACAGCAGCTTACTCATCAGAACAGGGTCTTTTGCAGATACTATCCTGCAGTTCGACTAAATTAACAGCTGCCCATATACAGAGATTCTTTGTGGCAACCCCACCATATGGAATGGCCTGCATGAAAAGGTCAGGAAGTCTCCCATTCTCTTGATTTTCTGCCAACATTGAAAGCTGAATTATTCAGGAGGGTTTTTTAACACAGGTAATAGGGCTGTGGTGTAAGAAATGGATCAGAGAGATCCTTCAGTAAAGGGATAGGGACAGTACACTATACTATTGGGCACTGGTTGTTGATGTAGATATGCTCCTACTGGGTAGTTTCCGTGTCATTAAATATGCCATCTTGAATTACTTATGCTTTGTTTTGGCAATGTTTCATCTTTGTATTTAGATTTATGCTTGTTTTCAAATTTCTGCACTGCATACCCTGTTGCATTGTTCATTTAATGTTGATCATATCAACTTGCAATACGTAATCCATATTGTAATCCACCTTGAGTCTCATTGAGAAAAGTGGACAACAGACAGACAGACAGACAGACAGACAGACAGACAGACAGACAGACAGACAAATGTTATGGAGTTGTAACAAACTTACAGCAACCCCAGCAGGGGGTTTTCAAGGCAAGTGAGAAGGAGAGGTGGTTTGTCATTGCCTGCATCTGCAGAGTCTTCATTGGTGGTTCCCCACCCAAGTATTAAACCTGCTTACCTTCCAAGATCTGATAAAATCAGGTGATACCATACCATCTCTCCCCCCCCCCCAATTGTGTTTTATTAAAACCCAAAAGATTCCTGAAGATTCAGACATTTTGGTTGATAAATACTTAAAGAACCTTATCAATATATGGTTCAATTATTGACAATATGTTCACATATTATAGTGAACACATGTGTACCCTGCCTCTATGTGCGTAATCTCTTTGTAAGAAAGAGGTAATGTGTGTTCACCTTATGAATGAAACAATGTTCAGTTTCAGTTTATTACATTTATATCCCACTCTCCTCGCAAGCAGGCTCAGGGTGGTTCACAACAGCTGTTACAGAGTAAGTAAGGCATCAAACTCAAATTAAAAAGCTATAATAGAACCGTAAAATGCAGATAGTGCAAGGGTGTGGCAATCACCCTTGGGCGGTATGGGGGCGGGGGCAAATGCTGAGCCTCAGCCATAGGCCTGGTGGAACATCTCCATTTTACAGGCCCTGCCTTTCCGTTTATAAGCTGGTATCAAAACTATAATGTGCAAACTGGTAATATTTATAAAATTAAATATAATGCATCTCTTTGTTAATGTCAGCTTGATGTCATCAGTTTAAGACTAAAGTTGGATTAGTTAGAGGGGATGAATCCCCTGATGCTGTTTAGAAGAGCAGTACAATGGAGAATACTCCAATGACCACCAGGGTTACCTTGGATGTATGTCTGTGCTTCAAATTTTAAAGAGCAAATAGTAGTGGATAGTAAAAAAAAAACCCTTACTACTAGATACTGATTAATGAATGCTATAGATATCTCCCTGCTCTGCTTGCTTGGTTAGCTTTGTTTCAAATATGATACAGATCTCATACCACACAGCAAATCCAGAAATACTCTGTGTTCCTTTAAATTCAAGCAATGTATCACTTTCTATTACCCATGTCATATCAGGCTATGACTAAAGGATGAGTTATGTGGACATGAACCAGCATGTGGGCCCACTGTAGACATATGCAGCATTTCATACTGTAGTCAAAAAAGATATTGGTTACTGCTAGAAAAATAACTGTCAAGACTTAACATATAAAATGTGCTAGAAAAAATTACATGCTTTCTACGTATTATAATAAACGCTTTTTAAAATGTAATGAAACCTATAATCCAGGGTTTAGTAAAATAAATTAAGCATCTTTTGACCATTCATTGCTGATTTTCATGTTCTTCATTCTACCATAGCATCATATAGAGGGTTTGTGAAATAAATTTTGTCAGAAGTCAAAGACTGATATATCTTCTAAATTATTTGTTTGACTTGTTTATGTATTTTTCATATTTTTATCTTTTTTTTTACTAATTTGCTTTGGCTTCTCTGAAATTTCTTAGATATTTCATCAGAAGACATCCTCCTCCCAACTCACTTCAGATTTTGTTTTAGGGGAAATATTGATGACAACTTGAGTTAGAGGTTAATGAGAAGGGAGGCCTCAATAAGACACTTGAACAGAGAATATTACAAATACCCTCTCATGCATACTCATTGAAAATATTAGGTTTCAGACACAAAAATTGCAGATAGATTGGACAGATACATTTTCAACAGGTAGTTGTCTTATCTTTTGAACAGTTTTATATTTCAATTATCGTACACCCTATTTTGGGCATGCTTACTATTTCAAATCTCACAGTACATCATCACTCTTCAGTCCAGTTCCATACAGGGACTGTGCTTGCACCAGCTGGCTGTTTGGAATGGATTTAGTTCACTTTAGGAGTGTTGAGAGAGCACCCCTCCCCCTGGAACACAAGCTGAGCTAGTTTCCCGCCTGCTCCTTGACTCCTGCTTGACCCAGCTGCAAGATTGATATTCTGAGCACAGAAAGCAGGCAGAAGGTCAGAGAAACCTAGATAATCCAAACACTATCTAGAATAGGATATTTCCATTGGCAAACAATGTTACAAGTTCCTTAGTACAGGATATTTTCATTCTTCTGCTATGGTCAGCAGCATACCGCAGAACTATCCATTTGAGCTACCTCAACTGATATAAATTATGCTATCGCAGGTGAAAGGTACAAACCATATAAGGGGGATGCAAATACATTTATTTCATTTGTTTGTTTATTTAGCAGTATATCTAATTCTCAGCATAGCATTATCTGTGGATACTTAAATCTGTAGATTGAACCCATGAACAGAGAATACAGATCTTTTTGGAAACCTAAAAAAATGCCCCAGGTTTGTAGAAAAATTTGAAATGTGAATACTTGGAGAGGTTTAAAAAATCAAAATAACAGAAGCAGAGCCTGCAGCTTTAAGAAACTAATGCCCCCAGTGGGTGTAGCTAGGAAACCACACAGTACTGTTAACCTCAAGCCTTGGTTTCTGTCAGTATTAGGTGGGAGAGGGGCTTTTTCTGGGAAAAGAGGTGGTGGAACTCTCTATTACCACATGTGCATGCACAAAATGTGTGTGTTCTCATGGAAACGTGTGATGATGTCACTTCCAGAAGTGACATCACTCCCAGAAGTGACGCCACCCCTGGAAGTGATGCCACTTCCTGGAACCCAGCACAATGTTAGTAAGCTTGGGAAATTACACTATTATGAGAAAGGGTTTGTTTCCTTTCTGTATCCTCTACAAAAAGTGGAATCTTCCATTCCCTTTCCCAAACATTTCATTTCTTTGGAATCATATTTTAAAATATGCAAGGAGGGTGGCTCTAAAAATCCAAAACCCATCTCACAAATCTAAATTCTAACAGATTCCCTCTGCCAGTGTAGGGGAAAAAATCCAAAATTCTTTCTCAAAATTCCACAGAGTTTGAAATCCTTAATCTAATGAATATTGAATTTTCAAATTTTCAGGGTGGGTTTTGCTTTACTGGAGCAATTCAAAAGAAGATACTCAACTTTAGCTGCATTAGATTTATACTTAGTTTAAAATGGCTTTTTTTGTTGCCTGCCAACTCTACCTTACCAGTGGCTAAGCTGTTGTGACAATGTGAAATGCTCATAAATATCCCAGTGTCCCAGACAAACAATATTCATAAAAACTTCCTTAACACCCATATGTCCACTGCAATTTAGTGATTTAATCAGCTGAGGGTGGGGAGAACCATTTGAGTTACAGCTATTAAGACATAAGAACACCTGTATGCTGATGAATATATTGATGAAAGCCTTCTGTGACTTGGACACAGCTATCCATTCCTAGCATAAAACTGGAATAACCATAACTGATATATTTAACTAACAGAACCAATCTGCATTCAAAAGCTTTGGGGACCATAACAATGTCAACTTCAGTCAACAAAAGAATTAAAGCAACACACACACATACACACATACATGCACAGCCCAACCCACCCCCATGAAAAGAAAGCAGAATGAACTCAAAGCAGCACACATACACACATACACAGCTCCCACCCCATGAAAAGAAAGCAGAATGAACTCAAAGTAGCGCGCGCGCACACACACAAACACAGCCATACCCACCCACTCCCCCAATGAAAATAAAACAGAATGAAAGCAGCACACACATACACAGAAACCCTTGAATGAAATGAAAGCAGAATGAACTCAAAGCAGCTTAACCTCCTCTGGAGACCCGGCCCCAGCAGCTCTGCTTGAACTCACTCTCACTCACTCTTTCTCTCACTCTCACTCACAGAAGAATGAAAAGAAAGCAAATTGAACTCAAAGCAGCTTAACCTCCTCTGCAGAGCCCGCATTGGGCCCCAGCGTGCTCTCTCTCTCTCTCTCTCTCTCTCTCTCTCTCTCTCTCTCTTTCTCTCTCTCACTCTCTGTCTCACTCACAGAGAAATGAAAAGAAAGCAGAATGAACTCAAAACAGCTTAACCTCCTCTGCAGAGCCCTTGGGGCTGAAGGAGGAAGGAATCATGTGGGCAGATTCCAGAGCTGCCGGAACGCTGTTCCAGAGTGTTCCCTCTCAAAAAATGCCCTGGGTGGGAGGAGGGGCAGGGCCCTTTCCGGGATTGTTTTGGCATTTAAAGGAGAACTCATAGGGACATGGCTTGATAGCAATTGCCAGGTGACTTGATGCCATGCGACTTCCATGGTTCACCCAGGACTGGCTGCTTGCTAGTGTTCAGCAGAAACCATTCCAGAAGAGTCATTGTGGTATAGTGTTTAGAGTTTCAGACTAGAATCTGGGAGACCCATGTTCAAATCACCACTGTGTCATGGAAGTTCACTAGGTGACCTTGGGCCACTTACAGATTCTCACCCTAATTTACCTCACATGTTTGTTGTAAGGATAAAACTGAGGAAAGGTGAATAATGTAAGCTGCTTTAAGTTCCTATTGTGAAGAAAGGCAGGGTGAAGGCAAAAGTGAATATATTCCCAACACCCCCCAAAAGAGAGGATCTGTTAAAATGGGTCATGGATCCCTCTAGGTTCCAAAATGCCCTGGGGGATTTTAGGGTTCCAAACACTTGCTCTATTGAGGCTGCAATGAAGGTTGGAATGTGAAGTTCCTTGAATCTATTGACGACATTGCTCCAACCCCTGGGACAGAAGCTGGACCTGTGGTTTCCCTCAGAGCTAGGTGATCAAAAGAGGTCTGGAAGATGTCTATAAAGACACTGGCAGAAAACTCACGCTGAAATTAATAAAGTGTGCTACAGAGTCCTTTGGAAGACCTACGAAGCAAAGACCTATGATGAGAGGAGCAAAGAAACATTATTTCTCTGGAACCATTGCATCAGCTAGTTCACGACCAACCCAGTTATTCAAGGTATTGTGACATCTTCTAACCCCTAGATCTGAACCTTTACAATCTCAAGAACAGACAATTTAGCTGTGATGCTTTGGCAAAGTTTTTTGCCAATAAAATAGTGTGAATACACTCTGGATTCCATCTGTAATATAGGTAGAAGAAATGCTTCATATAGTGGCTGGCTCACATGTGGATCACTTTAACCCAGTTACAATGATGGATGTTGACAGAATCCTGGTATCAGTTAAAGCCACTACTTGTGCACTGGATCCCCTTGCCCATTTTAGCTGTTAAAATCATGTAACAATCATGTAAAATCATGTAACCATGTAAACAAACTGAAACTAAACACAGACAAGATGGAAGTGATGCTGGTTGGGAAGGCAGAGATCTTGAAGGACATTGTACTCCCCACTTTCGATGGAGTTTATCCGACCCTTGCAGACTCGATTAGGAACCTAGAGGTTATACTGGATCCAGCACTAATGCTAAAAAAGCAAACTAAGGCAGATGCAGAAAACACTTCCACAAACTATCCTTGATATGGCCAATATGGCCCCCTAGAGCCATGCCATGGTAACATCGAGGCTTCACTTCTGTAATGCACTGTACATAGGTCTCCCCTCTAAGTTAACTGAGGGCCAAGCTACACATGACGAATGACACTTGAACAGCAAGTGGATTGAGTGGAGGGCAAGTGAACAGGGAGAAATACACTTGCTGTTCAAGTGTCATTCGTCATGTGTAGCTTGGCCCTCAGAGACTCCCACTGGTACAGAATGCTGCAGCTCAGGTATTATTGGGAGCTAGGAGGACCATGAACATCATTCCCATTCTGCAGTCACTCCATTGGCTACCTATCAGCTACAGGGCTCAATACAAGGTATTGGCTATCACATACAAAGCTCTTCACAGCCTTGATCTATCTTTATCTATAGGATTGCCTCTCTCCCTATGTTCCACCACAGCAGTTTCACTCATCTGAACAGAGCATTCTGGAAGCACCATCTTGTACATTTGCAAATCAACAGCTGTCCATACACCGGTATTCTCTGTCGTGCCCCCTCCCCTGCCAAGTTCTCACTCTCCTGGCTTTCTGGAAACTATGCAAAACTGAATTATTCAAGATGGCTTTTTACTCAGGTAGGTGGGCTGTACTCTAAGGAAGTAGTCTCAAAGAGGTGCATAAATAAAGGGACAGGGCCTATAGACTTCACTAGTATGTACTGTCTGTTGCTTTAAGTATGATTGTACTTTATAGTTTCTATGTTGTTTAATATGTCACTCTTAATATGGTGTTTAATATGTCACTCTTAGAATTGCTTATGCTCTGTTTTAGCATTTCTTTAACTCTGTATTAGATTCCTGTTAGTTTTAAATCTCTACCCTATTAGGTTGGTTATTGAAATGTTTGAAATTGACTCATGCTGTGTAATCCGCCTTGAGTCTCAGTAAGAAAGGCCAACTATAAATCATGCAAATAAATAAGCGGGGAAAGCTGAGGATATGGGAGTTTTCAGGACAAGAAAAAGAGGTTCCCTCATAAATCCTTGTGAGTTCTGCACTGAGCAGCTGGGGTTTGTGGCCAGCACTGCACACCAGGGACCAGCCTGGTTGCCAGTGTGCATAACCTGGCCATAGTTTTCCTGAGGAGAGGCTCCCTGGGAAGGGAAGGAAGGGAAGCTAAATACAGAGATCAGATAACGAGAGGTTGGCTGGTGGGTGAGAAGGAAAGAATGAAGCCTTTCAGAGATCTATGCTGCCATTTTTTGCATTGAATGTTGTCTAGAACTTTTGGCTTCATAAAGTCATCAGGCAGGCAGCTGCAATTCATGAAGTGGCTTGTAGGAGAAGTGCTTAAAGGGGAAATATTTTACCAGAGGGCATCACAGAGCAGCAACAGAGGCACTAGGGCTGCTAGACCAGCACCATGCAGGTATGTGGTGGCTGTGTGATCAGCATATGCTATGAAGTCAGTATTCACTTACCATCCACATGGCACTGAGTTAGCAATTCCCATGTCTTTGGTAATGGTGTTTCCTTCCCCCTTGATCTCTTTTCAGTGGCAAAAGCTTAACAGTTAACTCCTGATGAAACTGGTTGGAGCCTCTGTAGTTAGCAGGGTAGGTTTAGTTTTCTTCCTGGTAAAACTGCCCCTTCAGTGTTGGCCTGGCAAGATACATGAAGCCAAAAGCATTGTTACCTGCCTCTTTACTGATGTTTTCATAATGTTGTTTATATTTAAATATTAATTTCAATTTTTAAAAAGGCCCTTCCAGGGCTTCTTTACCTCATGTGCTGTTAATCACCAGCCCAAATAACAAACTGCACATCAATACCTTTAGTTAAACATCTGCCTCCTCATTTGCTTCCTAGCAAAATCTGCAATTTATTTCTGCATAACTTTTCACTTTGATCTGCACTCTACACAATGCAGGTAGAAAACATACAGCAAAGTGCAACACTTGTTCTTCCCAAGAGCAAACATGCAGTGCAAATTCATGCTGTGAGGACTCGCAAAGCTTCTTAGGCTTTATATACAGGTGTGAAAATTGTTGTGGTATCCTGCTAAAGCATACTTTAGACAATCACAGTATTAGCTAGGCTCATAATTAAAATCATTGGTGGAAAAATGAGCAATTTGTAGAGCTCATGCTTAGACTCCATCTGTGGAAGACAAAAGAAGGAGGAAGCATCAGAAAATTAGAAATCAAAAGAGCAACAAGCATTTGAAAAGGGCGGTATGACTCTCGAGAGCTTATGCCATGAAAGTCTTCTCGATGCCACTGGACTCAAATCCAGATATTTGAAAAGTTTCTAAGTAAATGATTCAATTGCCAACATGAAATTGCTAAAAGCCTGCATACACATTTTCCATCTGTAGGTCTATTGTCATTCTAAAAACACTTACTTGTAAATCACAATGTACTTGCATGGTAATCAATAGGACTCCTTTCCAAGTAAATATGTTTAGGTTTGGAACATTTCTGCACACATGCATGTGTGTGCATGCATGTGCATGCACACACACAGACATACACTTTCCCCACTTTTGTATCACAAAAAAGAAATATTTACTTTTAGCCATTGAAAAGCACAGTACCCAAATCCTGAATATTTAATAGAAAATAAAATGATATTTATTTTTAAGTGCATTCTACCTTCAGCACAACTGCATCCTCACAACAAATCTATTGCGTTGCCCTGACATAGTTACTGCAAAGGTTTTTCCTTTGCTGTCCCAAGGGCCCAATTGATTTATCTGCCAGAAGCCTAAAGCCCCAAAATAAGATAGCTTTGAGTTTACAGAGGTCATTTTTCATTGTCTAAATAAAAATTTCTAAACAAAAATCTCTCATCCTGTTAACCGCAGGGTCCTTATCTCCCCAGAGGCTACAGAAACCTGAAAGAAGCCATTTCAATTCTTTTATGAAGAAAGATAAAAGCAAGTTTTCGATTAGAAAGCAAAGGAGAGCTGCCTTATTAAATGGTGGTAACAGTAACTAGTCAAAAAGGCAAAACTGTTGTGGTAGGGGGTGGAGGAAGAGAATCATTATGCATAAAGCATATATGAGGCTGCCTTGACAATTTAAATCAGTGATATTTGGAAAGAAGGGAAGTTCACAGGCAATTTATCTAGTTATGGTGGTTCACTCTTGCCTTATAAAAAGCCCTCAAACTTTGCTTTACTGGCTATGTTTTCTTAATTTTGTCTGCACAGCTTTATCAACCAGTATTAACTGCATGTTACAGCAGAATATCCAGACCCATGTTCCCTGTCATTCAGAATGCTTAGGCAGGTCTGGCAGGGTCAGAAGATAGTATGCAATTTCTGCCATAGAACAATGGATTTGGTAAGCCCAAAACAGAATTATTGGAAGTTACATCATATTCCACATTGGATAAAATCAAGATAAACATTTGAGTATACTGAAAAAAATAAATGTTGGTTAAATCCTGCCCGCAATCTGAGAATCTGCAAAGAGAAGAGTTACCACTGTTGCAGCTTCACTTTACTGAAATAAGAATGTTGTTTTTGCCTTTGTGAGCATGTTCACATTGAATAAGCCTAGATATTTCCAGGGTATGAGAGCAATATTGCTGATCCAGAGACTTGAAGTTAACTCCCAGCCAAAATCCATTGGCCACAGTGGAGAAGAGGCTGTTCCTGGACAGAAACTTCCATGCTCTTGCATTGTGATATCTGTTTTAGTTTGCTCTGTTCTAGAATGCCACTATTATGATATACTTTACATTTTACAGTGGATCTTCAAAATTTGCAAACTTTGTTTTAGGCTGCCTTATTAATGAAGGTGTCTGAGATTACATGTGCATCAAATTTCAGATTTCTAAGTGTATAACTGAGTAAACCACTTTCATATGTCTTCAGATCTCTCTTCTCTCTCTCTTCATTCCTAGTATATGTAGTCTTTCAACTATATATAAATAAAAAGGTCTTTTTGGAATACTTCAAAAAGTATCTGTTATTTTAGACCCTGACCTGCTTTTTGTGGAGTAGCCTGAACATACTGCTTATAAGGAAGAAGCCCCTCTCTCTCTCTCTCTCTCTCTCTCTCTCTCTCCCTCCCCCCCCTCTCTCTCTCACACACACACACACACAATGTTTACATCTCAAAATATCTTTAACAGGGACTTCCTTGTACTGGACAACAATGTTTGTTTCTGCTGCTGCAATTCACCCTCAGAGTTGCTCTCTAGGGCTTCTTACCAAATACAAGAAAATAAAGTTTTAAGCCCATGAGAATCTTTACTGTAATGCAAGATATTGATCATAGCATTATTTTTGGCAGTAGCTTGCTTCTGTCGTTTGATTTCTTAGATATTCAGTGTGCCCAGTAGGTTAATATTGGCTAGCCACACAGTGCTTAAAAAATAGACAATATAAGTCTGAATATGGTTATGTCTTTCTTCAAACTCTAGAAACACCATAAACTGCAAATGAAAACTAGTCAAATTACAACCAGTAATATCTGCTTAATTTATTCACAGCTCCATTCAAATAGTACTCAGTCTATGGTTTATGGCACTTCCTGATTCCTATGCTTCAATAATAAAGTGGATTTTTGTAAACAAACATAGGTACTTTCCCTGCTAGATTCCTGATGGAGCTAGTGGGAGAAGTTCCAGTTTGATCCAATCTACCCACATAATGAACTTAGAAGTCGCTTTTTTGACACAGAAGCCAGCCATAAGGGAGTGGATGTATGAGGACAACTATAAGACAAAAGTAATGAATGAATCCGTCTATATCTTTCACTGATCTGGTTCTTCAGTTGGGAAAATTAGACTACTGCAACTCCAGGGTTTCCTGGATGACACATCTGCTCTTGACTCTTTTCAGCAACTTTGAGCCTGACAGTGGTTCAGATACTGCACAGGTAGCCCTGAAGGATGATGTCCTTTTAAGCATGGACAAGAGTGATATCTTCCTGTTGATATTTCTTACATTTTTACTGGCATTCCAGTAAATGCCTATATACCAAAAGCTTTGCTGAAATCCAGATAAACTACATGCCTATATACCAATGCCCAAAGCTTGGACAATAAGAAGGAGGAACGATCTACTAATGCAGATGGAAAGATATGACTTAGCAGGCATTACAGAGACTTGGTGGGATGATTCCCATAACTGGAATACAGTAGTGGATGGGTATGAGTGTTGGAGAGGAGGTGGCATAGCACTGTGCATGAGGAAAGGACTTGATTGTCAAGAAATACTGGAGGAGGAGAGTGACAATCCAGTGGAAAGTGTCTGGGTGAAAATAAGGGAGGGAAGGATGAGCAGCATTGTGGTTGGGGTCTGTTACAGACCACCTGACCAAGGAAATGCAGTGGATTCTGCCCTCCATGATTGCTTAATGGGGCATCCAAGAAAAATGACCTTGTAGTTATGGGAGATTTCAACTTCCATGATGTGTGCTGGGAAACCAACTCTGCTACATGTCCACGGTCATGCAACTTCCTGATCTACCGGGCCGACAGCTTCTTTCTCAAATAGTGGAGGAAGCTATGAGAGGCACGGATGTACAGGACTTGATATCAATTAACAAGAAAGAATTGGTTGATGGGATAAAAGTGGTGGGAACCTTTGGGAGAAGTCATCACACTCCTTTTACAGTGGGGTACCAAGGGAGTTTGTAGCCAAACACACAGATTAGATTTTGGTAGAGCAAACTTTAATAAATTTAGAAATATAGTGAGAGTTATTCAATAGAGAAGAATGCTGGAATGCAAAAGAGCGAGTGAAGAAAAAAGAGCTCTTAAAGGCTCAAGCTATTACCATCCCAGCAAGACAGAAATGCAGTAGAGAATCTAAGAAGCCAATGTGGATGAATAGAGAGCTCTGTGATAAGCTAAGGAGGAAAAAGGAGATGTTCAAGAATGTAGGGAAGGAGATGCACCAAGGAAGAGAATCTAGAGTTAGCTAGGCACCGTTGGGCAGCCATTAGAGATGCTTTAGCTCAGAGATACTAAAGCTCAAAATGAACTGAGACTAGCCAGGGGGGCTTGCCACAACAAAAAGATGTTCTACGTGAGGAGCAAATGGAAGGGGAAGAGGGCAACAGCCCAATTGCTGGGTGAAAATGGAGAAACTCTGACAGAGGACAGAGAGAAGGTAGAAAAGCTCAATACCTACTTTGCCTCAGTTTTCTCCCTGAAGGAGACAACAGGACCATCTAGAGATGGTTGCTGGTTGACATGAGCAGAGAAGTTGAGAAGCATGTTGCTGCACTGGATGTATACAAATCCCATGGGCCAAAAGAGGTTCACTGAGAATGCTTAAAGAACTTTCAAAAGAGCTTGCATACCCTTTGTCGATCATCTTCCAGGCCTCTTGGAGGACAGGTGATGTGCTTGAAGACTGGAGGAAGGCAAATCTTCAAAAAAGGAAAAAAGGACAGTCCTAGGAAGTACAGGTCTGTCAGCCTGATCTCTTTCCCTGGGAAAATACTGGAACAGATATCAAAGGTATCACTCTTCAAACATTTGACAGACAGTATGGTGATATGGGGAAGTCAGCATGGATTTGTCCCCAACAGGTCCTACCAGACCAACCTCATCTCCTTCTATGATGGAGTGACAGGCTTGCTAGATCACGAGAATGTAGTTTATCTGGATTTCAGTAAAGCTTTTGACAAGTTTCCTCATCATGTTCTGATGGGTAAACTGGTGGATTGTGGGTCGGACTCTAGGATGGTTAGATGGATAGGGAACTGGCTAGATAGCCACACCCAAAGAGTAGTTGTTAATAGCATCACGTCTAATTGGAGGGAAGCGTCTAGTGGAGTGCTACTTGGCTCGATCCTGGGCCCAGTGATTTTCAATATTTTTATAAATGATCTGGACAAGGGTGTGACGGGATTACTCATTAAATTTGCAGAGGACATTATGATGTAAGCCTCATTCACTCACCCACTGGGAAGCAGATTTTCCCGCCAAAATGGTCAAAATTGCTTGCTGTGGCTGGGCAGCCTCTGGTAGTGTGTCTCTGGGTATAATCTTAAATTCCTTTTGTCCTGCTGTGATGGACTCATCTTAAAATGCTGGGGCCTGGCAGTGAAACAGCAGAAAAGAGAGGAGGAATATTGACATGTCCCCCCACAGTGGCTCTCCTGAAATGGTAGTTGGTGTTGGAATGTTGAGATGACAGTTGGTGCTACCAGGGGGAGGGGTGGACAGATAGAGTAAACTGAAGAGTGAGAGGAGTTGGAGTCTGGCTTCTGACCAGAGATGGTCAGCCAGAGAGTCCTCTCTGTGAGGAAGAAAGGAGAAGGTGTACCCTTAAAGGGAACATCATTACGTTTGTGAAGCACTTTTAGACCTTGGACTAAAGTGGGAAAGACAGCACTAACTCTTGTATAGACAAAAGAGATCTGGGAATTGTAGTGGGCCAAGGAAGTGGGTAGAAAGGAGTCTCCCCTTCAGCCAAAGGAACAGGGTTATAGCTTGGGCATAACTATAACTCCTGCCCAGTATCTAAAAAGGGTTTTGACTCAGTGGAGTACCCTAAGGTCTGCAGAAAAGGGGAAGTTGTGCTGTGTGTGTGTTAAAAGTGTAGCACCTAACTTATGAAGGAGGGCCAACCTCAGAAAGAACTAACAACTTTAAGTCTGATAACACCAACATTTCTCATACAAGCCAGCAACTTAAGAACGATACCAAGTGTTTCGTGCCTCACACTGGTGAAGTATGCAGTACAAACACCTATAAGTTAGTTCAGTTTTAAACACCTGCATACATAACTATTTATTCAATCTACTTGTAAATAAACCTTCTGTTTCCATTTGAATCTCCATAAGCATTGTGTGCCAGTTTCTTTCTAAGGGAAGTGCAAACCTCTGATCTTTTCCCCACTTAGACTTGGCTGGGTAACCACACCATTTATATGTTACTTGAGGGTGGGACAAGAAAGAAAGTTTAAGTTAAACCCCAACCATGCTACTAAAGGCTTTCTAGACCAGTATTCAGCTTTATACGCATGCTGAGGAGAAGGAGGAAAGTCAGCCCAAGCCTGAGTTACATGGGGGTTTGCGACACCTGCACTTTAAAATATGTATATTTTTGGCTTATATTCCGGCCTAAATATTTGGTAGCGTACTGGTATTGCAGAAGAAAATTGTATTCAGAGGAGATAGTGGAGCCATAGGTCTATCCATCTTACCTAAAGAGCCATCTTTAGCCTATATATGCCTTTGAATATGTGCCTTACATTATACTGAATCTGCCTTGTTGAGCTGTTTTATTTTTATGATGATGCAAGCTTTGACCTCGAGATGGAATTCTCCCCATCCCAGGCACAGTGCAGGGAGAGAGGTATCCATTAGGCACATGGATTAAGAGTGTGGATAGCATCACAACTTGATTAAGGGAGGACCAGGCAATCAGGCCTTGGATGGGTGCCAAGCACTTAGCCTTATCAGAGAGCCAGTTTGGTGTAGTGGTTAAGAGCACAGGACTCTAATCTGGAGAGCTGGGTTTGATTGCCCACTCCTCCACTTGAAGCCAGCTGGGTGACCTTGGGCTAGTCACAGTTCTCTGGAGCTCTCTCAGCCCCACCCACCTCACAGGGTGTTTTGTTGTGGGGATAATGATGGCATATTTTGTAAACTGCTCTGAGTAGGCATTAAGTTGTCCTAACGGGTGGTATATAAATCGAATGTTATTATTATTATTATTATTATCATCTAGGCTTAGGTCACCAAGGCCAGCTTGACACTGAAAGCATTCCTTGGCCTTGGCCCTTGATTGATCACCTTCCCTCTCATCAAGACCCTTCTGGGGAGGGTGGTGTTGCAGGTGGGCATATCCAGCTTTAAAGTATATAAGTACGAGTGAGAACCATCTTAGTAGAGACTCGGTACAGACTGAAGCTGGTGTCATCCTGTACAGAACTTGGCCGTGGAGTCTGCCCGTTGCCACTAGCAAGGGTCCCCCAGTGACTTGCATCAGGTTGCATCTTTCCTTTGTTTTATGTTATGCTATATATGTTATGTGCTGTATGTTTATTCCCTTGTCTTGTGTCTTTATGTATATGCTTTGATTATTGAATTTGCTTTGTGTAATAAAGTCATTTTCCTTTGCCATTAAAGTGTTTCATTGCGATCAAATCCAAAGAACCATCTGCCCCTTGGCAGAACAGGTAGGGGAGAAACAAGGGCCTGCATCTTCTTTAAACGAAATGGCACTAGAGGCTGAGTAAAAATCAAAAGGAAACAGCTGGTTTATTAAACAGGCAGGGTTGGTAATTGGTAGGCAGGGAAAGAAAAACAGAAAAATTTTGATTGTAGAACAGAATACTTCATAAGCATTAGGCACAATAATCTTCTTAAAGCTTAGTTTCAGTAGTTACAGACCTTAAAAGTGATAGTTTCATACTTCAGTTACTTTAACAAGGTTCCTTCATAGATTTCACTTTACAGCTTAGGTGTTCTGACTTCAATACAGCACTCTTTCCCCTTTACACCATACCTAGGGTTCTCCTCAGAGCCCAAACCTCCTGTTTTAAACACTGGGTAGGAATTATTCATCTCCAAAAGACATAATCCTGATCACTTGGCTGAAAGGGAGACTTCTTTTACTACCCTCTTCCTCTGCCAAATGGGGAGATTTGAATAAGATGCAATTTAACATGGATAAGTGCTACGTTCTCCACCTGGGTAACAAAAATACAAAGCATGCATACTTGATTGGGGATACCCAATAGCAGTATGTGTGAACAAGATCTTGAGATATGGGTGGTTTGGAAGCTAAATAGGAGCAGTCAGTGTGATGCAGCAATTGAAAAGGCAAATGCAATCTTGTGGTATAGTAACAAAGGCAAAACATCCAAATCACAGGATGTCATTATCCCACTACATAAAGCATTGGTCAGATGCCATCTGGAGTATTGAGTGCAGTTCTGGAGGCCTCACTTCAAAAAGGATGTGGACAAATTGGAACAGGTGCAGAGAAAAGCAGCCAGGATGATCAGGAGCCTGGAGACCAACACCTATGAGGAAAGACTGAGAGACCTAGGAATGTTCAGTCTGGAGAAGAGAAGGTTGAAGGGAGGCATGATTACTCTCTTTAAGTATTTAAAACGCTGTGACTTAGAGGACAGAAGAGAGCTGTTCCTGTTGGCAACAGACAATAGGTCTCGAAACAAAGGGTTTAAACTGTAGAAGGGAAGGTACTGGTTGGACAGTAGGAAAAATGTTCACATTAAGAGTAATTCAGTAGTGGAATCAGCTGCCTAGGGATGTGGTGGGTTCCCTCTCATTGGCAGTCTTCAAGGATTGGCTGAACGAATACTTGCCGGGGATATTTTAGGTTGTTCCCGCATTGGGTAGGGGGTTGGACTAGATGGTTTGTAAGACCCCTTCCAACTCTATGATTCTATGATTCTATGATTCCAATGCCACTGTAAGGTGGAATTGTTCAAAAGAGTCTTTTCAGATTTGCAGCTGTTTTGATGCCTATGTTGGGTGTCTTTGAAGATCTCCAGTTGCTTGGGTCTGTTTTTATGTGACATTTACTGATTTTATTTGTTTGGTAGATTGGATATGTATTTCATTTGCATATTTATTTATATAACTGTTATATGTAGTCCACCTTTCTCACTAGAACTCAAGGCAGATTACATAGTCAAGCCAAATACAATCAACAACATGGGGACATCCAATAAAACCATGCAATAGATTTTGGATTGCAGAAATCTGAAAACAAGCAGAAATCTGAAACAGAGCTGAAACAACCTGAAACAGATGAACATTTAAACACGACACATTAAATGATGTAGAAATTACATAGCAGGAGGAAACTTACAACAGTCAGAGCATAGCAGTATCTTTCACAGTCGCCAAAGCATCTTTCTGAACCATTTCATTTCAGGTAAGGTAAGTTTATTGTTTGTGGCCAAAGGTCATTACAACCCATACAAATAAAACACATAAAGCACTCTAACATGTAAACATATGTACAAATGTTAAAAGATTAGAATGATCTAGGCAGAAAATACCAGTACAGTATCATTTCAGTACAGCCCAATTACCCATGTAACACTCCCCCACCCGAGTAATTCAGTTTTGCAGAGTTGCAGTGGATCCTTCTGAACCTCATCAGGCAGGCCATTCCATAAGGTGGGGGCCGCAACAGAGAATGCACACGTAAAGGCAGTTGTTGATTTTGCCCATCTTCTAGTGGCACCTGCTCAGATGAGTGAAGCTGATGTGGTTGAGCATAAGGAGAGAGGTCATCCTGCAGACAAGATGGACCAAGGCCATGAAGGGCTTTGTATGTGTTAGTCAATAATTTGAATTGAGCCCAGTGACGAATGGAGTGACTGCAGAATGGGAGTAATATGCATGCTCAGCCTAGCTCCTGGTAATAATTGGGCTGCTGCATTCTATACCAACTGGAAACTCTAAACTGACTTCAAGGGGAGATCTAGCTAGAGTATATTACAATAGTCTAGTCCTGATGTTACTGTAGTGCGGGTCAAGGTGGCCAAATTGGCCATGTCAAGGTGGGGGGGGGCATCTTGCAGGCTAGATTGAGCTGGAAGAAAGCATTTTTTGTAGCTGTATTACCTTGATTCTCTAGCAGCAATGCTCTTAACCAAGTCAGCAAGAGTCAGCTTGAATGCCATCAAAGGTGGGTAGCACAATCTCCCACAAGATCTCTACATTCCTAACCAATATCACTTCTGTCTTGTCTGGGTTTCATTTTCAATGTATTCATTTTCAGTCACTGAACCTCTAAAATCAGACAATGGCTCATGACCTCTATCGCATCACCTGAGGATTTGGACAGCAAGAGAAAGAACTGGGTGTCAACCACATATCGATGACATTCATTTCCAAATTTATGGACAATTTATCCTAAAGGCTTTACGTAAAAATTGGATTACATGGGGGAACTCCACAAGACAATACATCTTCCACACTGAGAATGGTTCATCTCTAAAAACAACACTCTAAAAACAATCCAAGAAGAATGATTTAAAGCTGTTCAAGACACATTCCCTGATACCTACTTTGTCCACAACTGAAAAAGTCACTTGGTATGCATCCTTTGAAGTGAAGGTAGATTAAAAATAACTCAAATGAACAGACAAGATCATCATCAGTTCTTAGAAATCTATGATACCTTTATATGTCAGCTTAAACAAAATAAAATCGCAGGGAAGATTAGGATCACTCAGTAATTGTAGTTGATAATGATCTATTTCACAGACATAATTTCCTTCCCCTTCCCTATTGTAGTAGTCCATGACTGTAAAGTTCTGACATTCTGTGCCTTCTAGCAATGAGCACTCCTGCAGAACCTGATCTGCCCAATCCATCAGCATATCTTCAAAAAGAAGACTGTCCTCTCAGGGATGAGAAGTTTTCCCAGGCTTTTTTATCCTAACCTGGTAAGAACCTTCAACACAGGACTTCTTCAACAATGAGAGGGAAACCCCCACAGATATGAATATCTTCAAAGAAAGATGTCTTTAAAAATGTAGCATTCTTCAAAGGGGGAATACCACCTTCAGCTATCCAAAGTTCTTCAAAGTGGGAGCCCACCAGCACTGTGAATTCTCTGATGACCTATTCCCCAAGTGTGTAGAAAACGTAGAAAGGAGCAAATTTCCCCCATCCTTGTTCTATAATGCTTATTTTTTTTCTTTCTGAAAGCCAGCTTTACATTTTCTGTATAATTTTGTCAATAAAGGCCACCAATAAAACTGCCCTCCTTTTAGTATACTGCAAAAAAGGATAGGTATGCAGAACAAAAAGATTTGCTTAGTTTCTACTTCTACTTTGATTTGGGCATGAGGGTCTTACTTGGATTATCTGTAATACACATTTAGGTCCATTTTGTATTAATTAGTGAACCTCTTACAGTGGAGTTAATACTTCCTATACATGAGTTAAACATAAGAAAAGGAATATCATTGGGAGTGTAACTTTCCTTTGGATGGTGTCAGGTGGCTAGCTTTGTTGGTCTGCAGCAGAGTAGCTTTGTTGGTCTGCAGTAGAACAGCAAGATTTGAGTGCATTGGCACTTTAGAGACCAACAAGATTATCAGGGTATAAGCTTTTGAGAGTCAAAGCTCCTTATGTTAGATACCATCTCCTTCAGATAGTGACTGAACACTTTTATCAAAGACATACTGTAATGGGTAACTCTCGGCTTAGATTCCATATGTCTCCAGCTGGAGAAGAGGTAATGCAGAAATCTTTTCTTTTGCAGACCTCAGTAAAATCAGAGCCCTGAATGCTTCATTTCTGGCACTTGCATGTGTTCTGGAGCTGTTGCAGCCATGTGTTGATGTACACAGCTGTAATGTTGGATATTCTTGTCACATGCTAGAGTTTCCCACTTACTGATGTCAAAACCTCTTAAATTAAACTTACACACATCCTTACAATGGATCTTTTGGTGACTCCTGAGTATTTTACAAATAGCTTGTGGTCTGATGGTTAGTTTGGTTTATTAGCTCTACTCTGCTAAAAGTAGTAGCTTATTTTCTTGATAGCAATGTCTAGTTGGTTTTCAATTAAACAGACTTAAGGGATCTAGGGTTTCTGAATGTATTAGCTATATGAAGAAGCGTATTGTCTAGGACTGTCACAGTCTGTGATACCTTGTCCAGTGATCAGAGTTCTCTTGATGCTAACATGGTGTACGTATGTGAAATTTATTCACATATGCTAGTTTTATTCACACAGTGAACATGAAGCACATACGTCAGATTGGCTTCCTGGTATACGGAGGAGCTATGTCAGATGAAGCGGGAACCAAGACGGCTAGAGCGAGTGTGGCGGTGGAATCAGGGCAAAGAGGTGCGATCATCTTATAGAGCATTTATGAAGGCCTATGAGGTGGCTTTGAAGGCAACGAAGAAGGAGTACTTCACCGCCTCCATAGCATCTGCAAGCTCACACCTGGCAAAAATATTTCATGTAGTTCGGTCCTTTGTCTCCTTTTCACAGGAGGACTGCCAAATTAGAAATTCAGCCATCAGCTGTGAGGCTTTTGGGAGCTTTTTTGCAGACAAAATCTTGTCTCTCCGCCACGACCTGCCTGCCATGATTGATACAGTAAGGGAACTGGAGGCCCCTTGGCTGTCTTCTGGTCCAACTTTGGATCACTTCAGCCTGGTCACCCAGGAGGAAGTGGACAGGATCCTGCGGCTGTTCAGGCCTACTATGTACTCCCTGGACCCCTGCCCGTCGTGGCTGGTGAAAGCCAGTGTCGACACATTTGGGGGCCTAACTGGAGGATATTATTAATTCATCATTGAGCTCTAGGATTTTTCCCGGAGCATTGAAGGAAGCCATAGTGAGGCCTTCTTTGAAAAAAAACTTTGGACCCCACTGACTGGACCAGTTACCACCCAGTATTGAACCTCCTGTTTCTGGGGAAGGTAATTGAGCGGGCAGTGGAACAGCTGCAGGTCTTCCTGGAAGAAACCTCTGTCCTGGACCCATACCAGTCCGGTTTCCGTCCGGGCCATGGGACAGAGACAGTGTTGGTTGCCCTCACGGACAAGCTCTGTAGCCACCTGGATCGTGGCGAGTTGGCACTGCTGATTTTTTTAGACCTTTCAGTGGCGTTTTACACGGTCGACCATGAGTTGTTGGCCCACCACCTCGCCAACGTGGGGATTCAAGGGACGGCCTTGCAGTCGCTTGTCTCTTTTCTCCACAGTCGGGGATAGAGGGTGGCCCTGGGGAAGAGGTTGTCCACATACCAGTCTCTGGTCTGTGGTGTCCCTCAGGGGGTGATACTCTCTCCCCTGTTGTTCAGTCTTTAGATGTGCTCCCTCACCCAGCTGGTACAGAGGTTTGGACTGGGTTGTCATCAATATGTGGATGACACCCAGTTGTATCTGCTGATGGATGATCGACCTGACTCTGCCCCTTGATGCCCAGTTGAAAGCTTTGGAGGCCGTGTCTGTATGGGTGGCACAGAGCAGGCTGAAGTTGAATCCCATGAAGACGGAGGTCCTGTACTTGGGCTATGGGCTGTCAGAGGCAAGGATCCATCTCCCAGCCTTTGGGGGGGGGCACCACTTGTGCCCGTGCCATCGGTCAGGAGTTTGGGCATGATCTTGGATTCCTCCTTATCTATGGAGGCCCAGATCACAACGGTTGCCCGGGCTGCTTTTTTCCATCTTCAGCAGGCCAGGCAGCTAGCCCCCTATCTCTCAGCCCAGGAACTAACGACAGTGATCCATGCAACAGTCACCTCCAGGTTGGCTTACTGTAACTCGCTCTATGCAGAGCTGCCCTTGGGTATGATCCAGAGACTACAGCGGTTCCAGAATGCTGCTGCATGTGTTTTGATGGGTGTTCCTTACAGGACACATATTACACCAATTCTGCAGCAGCTCCACTGGCTTCCTGTGGAATTCCGTATTCGGTTCAAGGTGCTGGTTTTGACCTATAAAGCCCTAAAAGAACTGGAACCAGCATACCTGAGGGACCGCCTCTCCCCGTATGTACCCCGGGGAATGCTCCGATCTGCTGGAAAACATCTGCTGGTGGTCCCTGGCCCCAAGGAGGTTCAGTTGGCCTCGACCAGGGCCAGGGCCTTTTCGGTCCGGGCCCCAACCTGGTGGAATTCTCTGTCTGAGCACACCCTGGCCTGGTATCATTTTGGCAGGCCTGTAAGATGGAGATTTTCTGCCAGGCATATGGTTGAGGCCAGCATGAGATCCTTACTGATCCTCCCACCAGTCTCCCACCAAGTGTGGGGTTATACAGTGTCCACTGGCCAGCTGCCCAACGTATGGGTACAGCATGGGGCTATGTAGTGCCCTTCGTTAGCTGACCCATGTATTGGTTGCAGTACACTTTCTGTCCACTTCCCTCCCCCTGTATGTTGAGGGGCAGGAACCTGGAATTGACCCTGTCTTGGGACAGTTATCTGTGGATTTTGTGATTTGAACTGTTGTTTTTATGAACTGTTGTTTAATATTTGTATTGCATTTTATAATTGCTGTACCTCACTCTGAGCCTGCTTGCGGGAAGGGCAGGTTAGAATGGTAAATATTAATAATAATAATAATAATAATAATAATAATAATAATAATAATAATAATAATAATAATAATAATAAGTGAATGTTTGTCTGTGCTGTTTCACCATAATCTGTGTTAGTTGCTGATAACCAAGGCATCATCTATAAAGAGCAGCTCCCCTAAAAGATGTTTTAGCCCTCTGAGAAGTGCACATGTCCATAATCACCAGATCATGCAAACTGCCTCTGCTGAAGAAATATCTTGGTGGTGTGAGATTATATGAGACATTTTTCTGTTTGATCTTTGCTGGCTGTTTCGCACTTGTATGTAGGCACTTGGTGTTGTTGATTAGTCTCATTGGTGCTTAGTGCTGAACAAACCTTTAGGGAGATTAATTATAATAACTTAGATATATGATTCATGTTTATGGGACCACATATGCTGTTTCAGTGCATTCCTACCGATTATGAGCTTAGATCATTGGCAGCCACTAACCATGGTCTCAGAAAACATTTCAGGAGCAGGACTCATCTGAGTTTTCCACTTTCAGTTGTAGGCCTTCTGTTCAGGACAAACATAGTCCTATGATAAATGTTCCCAAAGGCAATTCCTGTGCTCTGATTGCATGCCACAAATATGAACTGGAATCAGGGGAAAGCAGCTGCCCTAAGCTTGAAACAGTGACATGGCTATTGTAAGTTTACTGTAAGTATATGCAATTGTGAGAAGATCTGGTTGTTTCTAGCATTGGTCCAGCTGGGATGTCAAATCTTACCTTGCTTCCCAACCAAATGGAATGATGAGATAAGGGGTAAGGTTTGCTTCCCCTTGTACCCAGATGCTAGAGATAGCATCCCCATATGGTACATTTTCAAGAAATACCACATATCTGTATGCTCCCAGTACTGGTGTTATAAATGATTATCTGAGAACTACAATGCATATCTCACCGTAGAGCAGTGAGCTAGTTGTTTAAAAAAAAAAACCCTACTCAAATATAGTATATCCTCATGCTATTCTTCCAATCCAAAAGCAAAACAGGGTGACTCTGTGTTTCCTGAATCCTGTCCCAATTATATTTCATTTAATAACTCTCCATAAAAAATATCTGGTGGCAGGGGAAATGAAACTACACGATTTTATGGGATCATTCATCAAGAACTAATTGAAGCTTTCATACAGTTTAGTGCTGATAAAATGCTGGTAACAAAATAAACAATAACAAAATTCGCCAGAGAAGGATTTGTTTTGCCATGATGAAAATGGTTCGCTTTCATCCTGGGGATTCCTGGTTTAAAAGAGTCTCCAATTTAAAAGGGGATAAGCACAAGCTCCTCTGCATAATGACAGGCTGGAAGCTGTGTCAAATGTATTAGTATTGCTCCAGTGGACCCATTCTCATTGTAAGCATTTGCTATTGTATGTGACTAAGGAAGGATGCTTAGTTACCAATAGGATTTTTTAAAAAGTTGGATTAGTTTTAATAAACACACACATACCCAATTTCCATGTAGCTTTTAACCAGGAAGTAAAGAAAATTGTAAGATTCACAGTTTTTAAAAAATGCTATACATTATTTAAGCTTAGATATGTTTGCATAAGAAATTTTCTCTTCAATTCCTTTGTAAGCATAAGCTATTTTAGAAGGATAGCTTCCCCCCTGCAAAATCATTCAGCAAATGTGATGTGTCACTATTTCAAGTGTCAAAATAAAATGTGCTTTCATATTATTTTTTTTAAAGTTACACAAAACAAAATATTAGATGCAATTTAATTTAATATAATGAAACTTGATGATCCAAAAGATGTGTGCTCTGCTGAAGTAATGTGTTTGTTTTTGAGTAAATGAATTATGAGCATGGGAGATGACAATATTAGGTTAAATAATTGATGTTTAACTATTAGATGAATATAATGCATAAAATTTATATTTTGAAATCTGTAATTTGAAATGTGTGAATCCTTCACTATTTTTTTCCTGCAGATTCCTGCTTTCCTGGAAGTGACATTGTATGTTAGACTCATTTACCCATAAAAGTGCATATATGAGGACAACATTTTCCAAAAAAATATTTTACATTTTATTTCCTTCCCTGGTATTATGCTACAGAGGTTTCTGGCTTAATTGTTCAGGGTTTTTGATTGAAGACATATTTCTTATTTCTGCAACCTTCCAATTCAAAAAAAGTATATTGGTAGCCTTGTATTATTACTTTGTTTTTCATAGAGGTTCTTAGGTGCAAATGTTCATATTCAGTTTTAAAGAGAGATGAGGTTTATAGTTGCACATCTTTCTTTTTACCCACCTACCATTGTTCATGGTGCTGTGCTGTTAAGGATCTTTGTTCACTTTTGAAATCATTGATTGGCATACTGATGTGTCAGGTGATGAATCATTATAAATGTTTCTTCTCTATTGATGACATTCCTTCCTCATTTTAAAATGGTGGCAAATTTACTGTTTCACAGGATAACTATTTTTTTCTTTTAAATGACTGGCTAAGTTTTTACAACATCTTGAACAACAAATTGCCATTGTCCTTATACATCTGCAGTAACCTTTCAGAAAGCCTAGGCATTAATTTACAGCTGCAAATGATGTGATCTTTAATCATGCCAGTCAAGTGCTCAGAGATATGAACCCAAGAGACTAGTAGTGTTTCCATATGTAGGTGAGCATTGCAGCCCCCAAATTCTTCTCTGGCTCAGATTTTATATTCAAACCAGAGTAGATAAGCCCTCCTTCCTCCTCTCATCTCTCCACTTGCCTCTTTCTTCATCACCTTTCCAACTGCACTTACATTGGCTGCTCTGCTACCACAGCAGCATGAGGGGGTGATGGTGGCAGTAAGCTAGCTAGGCAGCAGATGGTGAAATATACCTTCTCCTTCCTTCCTGGTGTCTTGATACAGCCTGGGAAGTGTAGTCTTCACTGACATAAATCTGCATTAATTGTCAGGGTGCACCGAGGCCTCAGACTCTACAGAAATAGTACCAGATATACAGCAGAATAACAGATTCTCTGCTACCTATCCACCACATGGCTGGCGGCTATCACCAGCACCATCCAGGCACCGGAGTTGCTTGCAACTGAAACAATTGCCATATTAGTGCAATGGGAAAGGGACAGCAGAACTGAGATGGAGGAAAATTGCAGAATGTGAGGCATTCAGACCCTTTTAGGGTTGGAATACATGTGCTTATTTTGTTAAAAATATATGACTTACTGGCACTCAGTTTTGAGTGAGTTTAGGTGAAGCAAAGGAATTCAGAACAGAATAGTGATTTTTGTTCCTGAAAGTAAACATCATAGATCTTTGTTGCAATCCTCATCCTAGTATGGGTTGTATTTCAGAGTCAAAAGATATTTCAATTAAATACAAACACCAGTTTATCAACACTATTAAGATATTTGTTTATGTGAGCTAACAAAATTTAAAACAATAAAATCAAGTTAATAAAATAGAGTGACAGTAAACAGTATCTAACACTAATAAAACTTTCTGTAAAACAATTTCTAAAGCCATAAAGTATAACATCAAAACAACATAATTTTGACTGCAGTGCCTTCAGTATGTTATTTGAATTATAAACCAATATATGCCCATGACTTTCAGTCACAAGCTTGGAGTCCTTTGCACATTTACTTTGGAGTAAGTTCCATTAAACTAAGTGGTAGTTCCAAGTGAACATGAATAATTTTAAGTGGTAGATTAAACTCCCAAAGATAGAATTGCCATTTTAGTATTTATTCTGGGATTTGAGGCTCTTTTTGAAGCACTTAAGTCTGCAAGCAGCTGTAACTAAATGACAATAAGTTACATAATGTGGTTTTTGTATATTGAAATCTGCTTTCTTTCTAAACTATTTGATAATTCCATACTATGTTAGTTGCAAGGATCCCAAAACAAGAACAAAATCTGTGTAATACCTGTTATTAGGACCAACCAAATTGGCATTAAACACTGACAAACTTTTGCGCTCACTAGAGCTCTTCATCAGGCTGGGCAGTACCACTTTAAAGAGACAGAAGGATAGAAAGCACAATTCTAAGGCATGATCTGATCTTACACACTTCCTTTGTGATTTGCCAGATGGCAGATAGCTTCGCTTTATTGCTGAGATGTAGAGTTAGATCATAGTCTCTAGGAGGCTCCTTTAGTCAATTTATTTGTGTCTTCATTCGCTCACTGAAATCCAGATACACCCAAATCGAACCCTTACAATTAGCTGTGACACCTTTGCAAATTGTTTTTGCTGACAAAATAGCAAGAATATACACTGATCTAGATACCAGCCATAATCTAGGTGAGGCAGAATAAATGCTTCATACATCATCAGGTCTCCTTACAGACTGTTTTGACCCAGTTACAGTGATGGACATTGGAAGCATCATGGCATCTAATGGACACTACTTGTGCACTGGTTCCTTGCCCAACTTGGCTGCTAAAATCCTGTAAAGACCGCATAAATGTGCCCTTGTTGTCTATTATAAATCAGTCAGTAATTCAAGGATTCTTCCCTTGGCCACTCAAAGATTTTTTTAAAAAAAAATCCTTAGACAAAAGTGATGTGGCCAAATATCGCCCAGTCTCCAATCTGCTCTTTCTAGGCAAAGTGATTGAGAGAACAGTTGCTGTCCCGTTCTTGGTCTCCTTGGATAATTCTTGTGCTCTGGACCATTTTCAGTCTGATTTCAGGCCAGGCTATTGGACAGAGATGGCTGTGTTGATAACCTCTGTCTCAACATAGACAAGGCCATGCTTCTTTGTTGTTTCTCCTGAATCTATCTGCAGCCTTTGATACAGTAGATCATGCCATCCTGTCAAGGCTCAATTATCATCAGGAGAGAGGTGCAGAATATGCATATTATTGCTATTCTGCAGTCACCCCAATGGCTACCCATCAGTTACCAGGCTCAGCTCAAGGTATTAGCTATCATATACAAACCCCTTCATGGCCTTGGTCCCTCATACCTATAAGTCTCACTGAGACTTAACCACTGTAGTGCAGTGATTAAGTGGTTCTGCTGTGAATCAGCAGTCTACTGATTCGAATCCCACTACTACCATGAGCTCAGTAGGTGGCCTTGGATAAGCCACTCCTCAACTCCAGCGCCCCAGCTGCATTGTGGGGATAATAATAACACTAACTTGTTCACCACTCTGAGTGAGGCACTAATCTGTCTAGAAGAGTGGTATATAAGCATAGTTGTTTTTGTTGTTGTTATTGTTAAAGGAAGACTATAAATGGTATGTTTGAAACCATGATCCTCACTGCAGTAAGTGACTACATTTCCTTCTGTGTAAAAAGGTAAACAAATAATGCAATGTAACGTAAACAAATAATGTAAACAAATAAGCAAAATCCATCTGAAAATCATCTCAAATGCCAAATGAGAATCAGAGTCCCCTTGTAGGCTGAGAAGCATAGGATGAACAGTGGAGAGAGTTTTCTTCAGGACCATGGTCAGCACAAATGAGCATTCCCCTTCATCTACTTTTTCATCTAACAGACACAGACATAATTCTGAGAAGGGGAGAATATTGTAACCCACTTTGGGTCGCCATTGAAGGAAAGATGAGCTATACATATGAAGTAAAATAAATAAATAATGCATGCTTCCACACATTGGTTGTAATCCCAGAAGTCAAGAATTTACTTCTTGGAGGATCGTATTTTTTTCCCCCAGCCTGCCTGCTTGAACTTTACATATAGCTGGCTGGATCCAGCTGAAAAATTCATGGAAGGTGTTGGTGAAGTGACTCTTTCCCCTGTCTTCCCAAGCGGTCAGCTTTTTGTCCCTAAATGGCTGTTTGAGGGTGCAAAGAGCTTTACAAACAAAATGCACCACAGCACATAGCGCTGTAGCAATGAGGAATAATTAGGTAATGTTGTCTGTTGCTCTCTCTTCTATCAGCAGAGGATGGTGAAGGAAGTAGTTTTAACTGATCCCTCTTTGCAACTGCAACATCCCATACTGTGATACATTTTGTTTGCAAGCCGTTTCTAAAGTTTAGAGGGCAGTTTTGAGACAAGCAGCAGACTGCTTTGGGGAGGCAGGAAGCGATCTGCTTCACCAGTGCCTTCTATGAGCTTTCCCCTGAACCCAACCTTGTAATATATTTTGATTTTCTGTTTTAAGGGCAACATACTGAATGTAATGGAAAGGTTACAACTTGCCATTGGTATGTTTGAAACCATGATCCTCTGAGGATTTCCTTCTGTGTAGTACAAAATTTTAACACCACTAATGAACCTCCACATTATTTAGGATTTTTAAAAAGAGATCATTTATATTTGCAGTTTTGAGAGGTTGTTAATTTTAAATCCATTGCAACCCAATCTAGTTATTCAGTATATGGTAACAGAGAAACCTTATTTATCTTATTATCCTTATTTATCTTATTTATCCTTTATATTGGCCCTCTCCTTTCTTTCTCAGGGTCTTAATTTAGTTTTTAAATGTGTTTGGCCAGGACTGACTTTTTATGCTGCCTTCAAGAATGTGTATTATAATGCTTTATAATAATTGTTTGAGGATGTATATAAATGAAGCAAAGCTGATGTCTGTTTCCCCATATTTTTACATAGTGCTTTTCAGTTTTGGATTTTCTATATTTAAAAGTGAAAAAATTTTCTGTAGTGCTCATAGCTGGCCCAAGTTTGCTCCTGCTGAGATCAGTGGCGTATGACCTCTTTGTCTTCACTGCAATAACAATAAAGGCTGCAAATAATATGCCTAGTTATGCATGCTTAAGGCTGTTGTATTCATTTGGGCCAAGGGCACATCTGTAGGGGTTGGATGCCCTCATTCAGAAGAACCCCATCACTGCAGACACACATCCATAGATTTTTCATTCTGAGCTGGTTTCCCATCTGACTATAAGATATGACATGAGAATTGAAACTTCTCCTGCACTACATCATTGTAGCTGAAGTACAAAACTGAAACTGGATAAGGTTCTGTGCAGAAGCACCTGAACATGTGAGCACTGCTCATCCTGCCATGAGGACTTTTAAAAAGTGGCAAGAGAACATATACATTTCTGAACCAATTACATACATGATCAGTGAAAACTTTAGAACCCCCTATGCTGTAGAAGTTCTAGAACATACACTCCTCTGCAGTACGATCCTAAATGGAACAAGCGCAGAAGGGTGTGACTCTGTATAGGACTGCATTGCTAGATTTAAAGGTTGAGTATTAGAAGGAGAATGGTTGAAACTGAATGTTATAATTCATTCTTAGCTTGCTTAAAATGTTGATTTCCATACAGAACCACAACAGAATTCTATATAAGTACCCTCCAATAAGTTGACTGTAAGAAACTAAAACTATCAACAGTGTTTTTAGTTATTGCAGACTTCAACCATAGCAGCATTTAATAGTATGAGATTAATAGTATGAGATTATTTGACTTGAAATGCATAAAAATAACTACATTTATGATGTGTCATGTCAGATGTCAATAGAATACAATGGATTTCCCAAAGTCCCTTTCATATATGGTCTGTAATTTTGAAATTCTCAGGATTGTGAATAACTAATTTCTGTAATACATATTTAAGCACAGGCATGTTCTAACCAGCCCCTCCCCCCAAGATACCCATATATGGGGCAGGTGGGCATGTAAGCACTTCCTCTCTCACAAACTGATCTAGCCGAGTGCCAATACTGGAATCCTAATGTTGTGAGTGACATGCAACAAAGATAGAAGACCCCATTCACCACATATCAGCCCATTCTTCAGAAATTAAAGTAATAACAACAATAATAAAAACATTTGATATTACTGTCCAGGGTCTGAGGCTCAGCCCCTAGACTTGCTGGGAGGAGAGGATGGAAGGTAGCCGGGAGACAGGTTCCCAGCCACCCCAACAGACACCCAGGGCCAGAGCCCACCAGCACCAGAGGGAGGGAAAGAAGCACCCTCCCCTCAGAGGGTTAGACGGGGCAAGTTGTCACGGTTAGGGCAAGGGCTCCCGGCGAGGCGAGGGCTGGGCTGAGCTGAGCGTCAGGCTGCGAGCGGGAGTCCAGAACATGCCAAGGTCATGAGCCAGGGAGTCTGTCCGTCAGGGGAGTGAGCAGGAGAGAGTCAAGGAGCTGTACCGAGGTCTGAGAGCTGGAGAGTCAGTTACAAACGGAGACAGGCAAGGGGTGGTCGGGGATGGAGCCGAGGTCAGGTCGCAGGAAATCCTTCCGAGCAAGGCAGGATACTAGGTGAGCCGCCGGGCGCAAGGAGTGTGAACAAAATGCTTATAAGGTCAGGGTGGCATAAGAGGGCCAGGTGTCTCGCCTTTGCCTGATTGCTCTGCCTCGTCTTCGGCAGTCAGCCCCGCCCGCTGCTGTGCCTGCAGCTGTGTGCTCCTCCTCCGTTCCCACACCGCCTTGCATGCACAAGCCTTCCGCATTGCTGCTGGCTCGCTGGGCTTGGTCTTCCGAGGCACTGGTTCCTCCTCCTCTCCATGCACCCCCTCACCTCCACTATCCTGCACTGAGGGGCCGGGTTGCTGGTTGCCATCTGGAGCTTCAGGAGTGCATCTCGCACTGGCTCTTCCAGCCCCTCCTCCTCAGAGGAGGAATCATCTGTGGGCAGAGCGCCCCACTGGGGCGGGTCTCTGACACAAGTGGAAGCTGGCTAGCTCCACCCTCTGGTGGGAGGCTAAGAGCCCAGGCAGGGAGAGTGGGGGTAGCCAGGAGGAGATCAGACCAGAGGGAGAAAGCCCGGGAAGCAAGGACAGCCAGCTAGCAGAAAGACAGCCAGCAACCTTACCTGCAGTAGTGAAAGGGTAGCACAGGGCCACACCTCAGCCTGCAGGCAGGCTAGAAGGAATCAACCAGAACCAGGTGGGGCTGAAAGCAAAGCAGCCACAGGTGGGGCTGCCTGAGGCTCTTAGCAGAGAAAGCTAAGGCAGCCAGCAAAGCAACCACAGGTGTGGCTGCCTAGGACAGCCAAGGCTGTGGCTAGGGTGCTGGGGGTGTGGCTGGCAGGTGGAGCCAGGAATGGGTGAAGGGGTATAAGGGAAGTTCTCTCACAAGGTAGGGTGATGAGTTAGGAGCAGGAAGGGGGAGAAGGAGCATGGTGGAGTTTGGCAGAGTGAGAGAGAAGCAAGAAGGAGGAAGAGTGTGGAAGATGGAGTAGAGGAGGAAGACCAAGCCTGGGGGAGGCAAGGAAGCCGAAGGTGAGAAGGCTAGAAGGAAGGGGAGGCAGCCAGCCAGGGCTCCATCAGGTTGAGCAGGCCTGTGAGTGGACTGAGCAGGAGCGAGGGTAATGTTTATCCCCCGTCCTTCCACTGAGTGAGAACCTGTGTTGTCCCTGATGGCCTCCCAGAGTCAGGATCAGGCATGCTGGTGCCTGGCCTATTTTATTTATTTTCATTTTATTTTATCACATTTCTAGACCACCGTCCCCGTCAGACAGGCTCAGGGCGGTTTTACAACAGTTTAAAACAGTAAAAACATTATAAAAACATTAAAACATTTTATCATAAACAATTAAAATTGGCAGGTATAAAATATTAAAATACAGCATTTTCCTGCATGGGTGGTGGAAGGTCTTCAGTGGTATGGCTGGCGAGAGGACAGCCTAGCCCCCACCAAATGCCTGGTGGAACATTTCTGTCTTGCAGGCCCGGTGGAAAGATAACAAATCCTGCTGGGCCCTAGTTTCCTCAGACAGAGTTCCACCAGGTCAGATTCAGGACCGAAAAGGCCCTGGCTCTGGTAGACGCCAGGCAGACCTCCCTGGGGCCAGGGACCATCAGCAAGTGCTTAGTGGCTGATTGAAGCGACCTCCGGGGAACATATGGGGAGAGGCGGTCCTGGAGGTATGCTGGGCCCAGTCCACATAGGGCTTTATAGGTCAACACCAAAACCTTGAACCGGATCCGGTACTCAACCAGTAACCAGTGCAGCTGATGGAGGATAGGTGCTATATGAACCATGATTGGTGCTCTGGCAACCACCCGTGCAGCTGCATTCTGAACCAGCTGCAGTTTCCTGATCAAGCCCAAGGGAAGCTCTGCGTAGAGCAAGTTGCAGTAGTCTAATCTGGAGGTGACCGTTGCCTTGATCACTGTCGTAAGGTCATAGGTCGTTAAGTAAGGGACAAGTTGTCGAGCCTGTCTTAGATAGAAAAATGAGGATCGAACAACCGCTGCGACCTGTGCCTCCATAGACAAGGAAGCATCCAGGACCACCCCCAGGCTCCTTATTCTCAACACCGGCCTAGCAGCACCCAGTGCAAAATCTGACAATTACAACTTAACACCCACTCAGAGCTAGGGTTGCCAGCCTCCAGGTAGTGGCTGGAGATCTCCCGGAATTACAACTGGCCTTCAGGCCCCAGAGATCAGTTCACCTAGAGAAAATAGCTACTTTGGGGGGTAGACGCTATGGAATTATGCCATGCCTAGGTCTTTCCCTCCCCAAACCCTACTTTCTCCAGGTTTCACCCCCCCCCCAGATCTCCAGGAATTTCCCAACTTGGAGCTGGCAACCCTACACAGAGTAGTTTACAAAGTATGTTATTATTATCCCCACAACAATCACCCTCTGAGTTGGATGAGGCTGAGAGTGCTCTGAAAGAGCTGTGACTGATCCAAGGTCACCCAGCTTGCTTCAAGTGGAGGAGTGGGGAATCAAACCTGGTTCTCTACTACACCGCTCTTTCCCACCACTCTTAACCACTACACCAAACTGAATTGTGATCCCAGAGAGGGTAGGAGAGGAAAGTCAAAGATCAAATGGCGACCCAGCAACACAGCCAGCTTGCTTAAATACAGGCCAGACATAACTGCGGGAAAACTTCTACTGGGCTTCACTTCCCTGCCAGGCCTCCCTGAAGCTTCATTGGCTGACCTGGGACAGAGCACACAGGAGGCTCATGCTGCTGAGGGGGCCTCCTAGAAAGAAAAAACTGTGGTGCATGGCAAAAATGGAAGCCTCTCTGCTCCGTACTTCCCCAGCCCAGCAAGCCAGCCCCCCGGTAGGTTGGGGGCCCTAGCTTATCTCTGGATTTTGACATGTGACGATACTTTTGCACATGCTCTCAGTCTTGTGGTCATGAAATGCATATCACGTGAACAGGGTGCTAAGATGTTACTACACATTCCTAATTTATTTGTTTAGAAGTTACAAACCAAACTCTTAAGTTTAGACTGGCTATGCCCAAAGACAGAATTTTACACTCAGATCAAATTCACAGAGTAATTAAAAATATGTGTTGTCTTCCTACAGTCCTAAATTCTAGGATTCTTACTAAAGATTGCAATTACTTTTTGAGACATAATGCAGCTTTCAAGCTTTATATTTATGACACTTCATTTGCATACTAAATATATGACATTTGTATTTTAACTAAAGCATCTGCACAGACAAAAATTCATCTGAAAATATGGACTTGTAGAATTCCTAAATAAGAGGCATCGAACAGGATAGAATAGATCCTGAATTGTAAGAGCAATTTTTAAATATTTACACAAAATATTAATACAGCCCGGAAAACCCACAACAACCAATGTTAATACTCTTCCCTGAATACATTCTAATAGAACAGAAGAGAAACAACAAAGGGGAGAAAGGTTTGTAGAGTACAATAAGGTACAAAGAAGACTTTGCATCATCTCTCTTCTTAAGACAATTTTATTTATTTATTTAAAACATTTCTATACCTCCTTTCCACCCTCAACAGGGTCCGCAAGGTGGCAAACATTTCAAACATTACAGCACATATATAAAATATTTAAAACAATTAAATAATACATATACACACGTAGTCGCACAAATAGGCAGCAGGGTTAATAACAGTTAGTGAGGGAAGACCAAGACAAACAAACAAGCCTAGTGGTAGACAATGATAGAGAGATGAATCTTCCTGGGGAGGGAGTTCCATAATACAGAAGGCCCTTTCTTGGACTGCTACCTATCTAGCCTAAGACGGTGGGGCACCCAGATTTAGAATTTATACCTGCTTTTCTCCCACAGCTGGGGACTCAAAACTGAGGACACAAAATAAATGCAAAAAATTGCAAAAGAAATGAGAGAGAGAGAGAGAGAGAGAGGCAAAAATAAATGCATAAACAATACAGTGCTTCAGTGTCATGGGCTGTTGCTGGTTTCCCTAGTCTGTTCTGATCAGGGCCCAAGAGCCCTTTGACTCTTGCCAAAGGCTGTCTATGCCTAAGTTAAATTTCTAATAGAAGCTCAGCTTAAATCTCCTCCAGTTGGCCAAAGATATCCCTAGCCTTCCTCCCTTGCTATGAGTTCCACCAAAGAGTCAAAACTCTTTGTTGATCAAAACCTGTAGGGTGAAGACTAAGCCTTGCAAGCTGCAGATCCCTATGACTGAGTCTTAGGATGATCAGAGAGCAGCTTGCTGCTTGGTGGGGATTTCTGTCATCACTTTCAGCATCTAGTTTAGTCATTATTCTGTCCAAGCTCTCACAACCAGGAGAGAAAAAAGTAAATGTTATGTGGGGCTGTATTTGTTAACTGTATGATGATCAATACAGAGTGGAAGATTTTGATCATATGTGTATCAATGTGGATACAGACATGCAAGATGGCAACAGTGTCCTGGACCTGCTATGCATGGCATCCTGGAGTACTCTTAGCAATAGGTCATTACTAGCAACAAAGCCTGTTGTGGTAAAAAATACAACGAGCTCTAGAAAGAGCAGGGGGGCCGGGCTGGCCATTGCCCCCTCCCCAATATCCAGATATGGGGCAGGGGGAGGAGGGTAGGGCAGTCTGGTGAGGCACTGCCCCCTCCCCAGCACCCCAGTCTGGGTTGGGGGGAGGAGGGCAGGGCGGGGGGAGGAGGGTAGGGCAGCATGGCCAAGCATTGCCCCCTCCCCAGTGCCCTGATTGGGGGATGGGGGAAGGAGGACAGGCTGGCTGGGCTGGGTATTGCCCCCTCCCCAACACCTCAATATGGGGCACAGGGAGGAGGGCAGGGCGGCCTGGCCAGGCATTGCCCCCTCCCAAGCGCCCCAATCTGGGTTGGGGGAGGAGGGCAGGGTGGGGGAGGAGGGCATGCTCAGGGGCTGGAGGTTTGGAAGGCAGGTGGGCATGCCTCCCAGCCCTTTGCAGCCATGATTGTGGCCACAAAAGGCTGCAGGCATGTGCATCCGTCTCCAGGCTCCAGGGCTGGAGGCTTGGCCGGCGGGCGCACGTGCCTCTCAGCCCTTCACAGCCACAATCATGGCCGCAAATGGTTGCAGGCCGCCCGCCCATCTCCAGGCTGTGGGGCTGGAGGCTTGGCAGGAGGGTGGGTGTGCCTCCTAGCCCATTGCAGCCACAATCATTTCCAGGCTCTGGGGCTGGAGGCTTGGGGGGACATACCAGGCTGCAGGCATGTGCATCCGTCTCCAGGCTCCAGGGCTGGAGGCTTGGCAGGTGGGCGCACGTGCCTCTCAGCCCTTCACAGCCACAATCATGGACGCAAATCGTTGCAGGCTGCCTGGCCGTCTCCAGGCTGTGGGGCTGGAGGCTTGGCAGGCAGGTGGGTGTGCCTCCTAGCCCTTTGCAGCCACGATCATGGCCACAAAGGGCTGCAAGCATACCTGCCCATTTCCAGGCTCCGGGGCTGGAGGCTTGGGGGGAAGTACCAGGCGCCTGGCTCCTGCACCCAGCAGCAGCCTGTTCAGGCCCCATTGGGGTCGAAGTGGGCCACTGCCCAGGCCTCTGCAGGTGGTGAGGGCTGCAGGAAGTGGAGCAAAGTGCCCTGATGGGCTTCTGTGCCTGGCAGCAGCCCGTTATGCCCCATCAGCAGCCCATTCCGATTCCCATCAGCATGGAATCGGGCACTGCAGGAGGGGAGCAACTCTTCTCTTATCCCCGCTAGGGGCGCAGTACCGCGCCTATGCTGGGGAATTGAGATGAGTCGTTGGAAACCCGCTTACTGAATTATGTTATAGGATGGGGCTTCTCTGTTGTCTCCATCTCCCTTTTGCTGCATGGTAACATGCTTCTCTCCTTCCGAGCCAACTTTCCTAAAAGGACTAGTGGTGACAATTGTCACCCAAGGAGCAGCAGTGGCACTTGGAAGTAGCTATCATCATTGTACCTTCTTCCAAAAGGGGTGACGAATGAGCAGCGACATGGCTGTTGCTAGTGGCTATACCACTCTGCTCACTTGCCATTTGAGGAACTGGTAATAGACTTGTCTACCATCATGAAAGCTGCCTGGTGGTGAACTCTAATAATGGTCATAATCCTTTTTTTGGAAGGCATTATAGGACAGACATTGTTGGGTTAGTAGAGGCTACATTTTGTCATAGGATGTTCTGAACATAATTGATCTAATCCATTGGAGAGGCTATGATACTACCTTAATAAATCCCATCCTTTCCTTCAGTGCAATTTGACGCATTCTAATAGTATTGTACTGTTTAGATGTGACCCATCTTATGGAGTTGATCTGAGGCAATCTGGAGAATGGCCAGCTGGGTACTTCTAAATGAGTCATCCTCAAATTCTCAGAACAGCCATTTGGAAGACTGGCAGGTGACGGGGGGTGGGGGATATGCTTTCTGTGTATGACTGCATTCTGATGCTAGTTTGTTTAATTCAGGAATGGCCTTGGAAGTTTTTGAGCTCATGTCTCCTTCCTTCACTTGCACACAGCTCAAAGGTTATTTAACTGCAGCAAACTGCAATTTTGTGTGATGAATGAATGAGGTACTATAACAAACTGGAGGTTTTGTTCCTTGCCTATACAGCAGGATTCCAAGTAAGGATTAAATGGTAATTTGGAATCCTGATTTGCAGGCAAGAAGTAAACTGCAATGTGTTAAGGCACCCAATTCAGTTACCTCAAAAATTGCAGTTTGTTACAAACAGTTGCAGCTCACAAAGGAGCATGTGGAACTGGCTTATTCTTGTCATGAACAAACTGTTGTTTGTTTCAAACATCTGAATGATCACATATGAATCTCAGGATGAAGAACTTTGACTTCTCACCTCAAATAAACCCAAACCCCCTGACTCATGGTGGGGCGCACCATTTGTGAGTCATGGGATGCAGGGCCTGGGGTGTGTTGGGCAAATAAACATAAGTAAACAAACAAACAAACAAATAAAAGGGAGTGGAGGAATAATTTAGGGCCATGGCTCCCAGGAAGATGGCTAGGGCCAACCCCTGCCAAGGGGCCAGAGCCAAGGCTCAGTCAACCAACAAGGAGGTGGAAGCCCAGACAAGGGGTAGGGGCACTTGCCCAGCTTCCTCTAGTGCTCCAGTCCAGGACAAGCACAGAGTGATGGTGTGGCAGGCCCAGCCAGCCCAGGGATGTGCAGGCACTGTGTGGGGCAGCTGCACATTTCAAGGGCTGTCCAAGACCCTTGAGCTGCTTATGGAATGGGTGGAGCAGCTGGGCACTTCCAGCTTCAGAGCTGTGGTAAAGGCCACAGTCCAGGAGCCTGTTGAGCCCCCCCTCCCCAACTTGAGGACTTTGCAGGATTGCTTTCTGGACATGTATCTGTTCTGGTCGGACTTGCTGGAGAGGCTCTCGTGGTGGGGTGCTTCCTCTCCTGAAAAGATGGATATGGCCAGAAGGCGGGTGGCAAATATTGTCAGACGCTTTGTAGACTTGGTGGAGGACCAGGTGATTCAACACCTGGACATTTTCTTTTCCATAGAGGCCCTGTTCTGTTCTGATGGTGTGTGCCTGTCCAGTTAAGGACAGGATGTTTGACTGCGGGACCTGTGAGATGGTCTAAATGGTTCATTGCAGTTTTGGGAGTTTTGGCAGGAACTGTTTTGGTGCTTTTGTGGCAGTTTGGCATGGGGCACGGATCCTTTTGTGGGCAACATGGCCAACTGGCACTATTTCTTCATTGATGGGGATTCCCTTAAGGGATCTTGGGAGCAAGGCACGAAAGAGGCAAGCCCAGCTCGGGGGCTGCTGGGGCATGCTCACTTGCAGATGTCAGGGGAACCACACAGAAGCTTATGCCTACGTGGATTCTCACTGACTACCCCTCAGCTGGTGGATTGAGAGGATGTGAGGTCATCATCTGACAGGTGGGTCAGACGATGTTTGGATCTGAGACCTATGAGGCTCTACTGCTTTGTTAAAGCTGTAATCAATAAAGTTGTGGCCTTTAAACTCCACCTGGTGACTATGCTTTCTGTCACTTTGCCCCTTGCCTTCCACTTCTCGAGCTGGAGCCACAATCAACATTGGGGTTTGAGAGACTTAAAATACTTGTTTTTTCCTCTTGATTACTCCTTGCTCTGGATTTGATTGTGCTGAGGGTAGTCAACTTAACACCCCCCTCCCCAAACATTTATAGAGGAATTGATGGTTGACATGGTGTGTTTTCTTGAAGAACTAGCATAAATTCACTCATCAGTTGAGGTTCTCCAAGCAAATGTTAATGATAATTATAATATATTACCTTGTCTATTCCTCCATGGAAACATCATATTCTTTTTCTTGGCTTTATCTATCCTTTGGAAAGGCATCCAAGATAAAGTTTTTGAAAACTCTATTACTGGCTAGGTTTAGGGAACTGCTGAAAAGCTAACAAGCTTTTAAAAATAAACTCAGTGCATGAGGACATTTGGGTTCCACAATACTGCTGTGATTGATTGATTGATTGATAGATGTTTGTGTTGGTATGATGGAATACTTTATATTGTATTGAGTTGTAATGTTGTTGTTAGTCCACTTTGAACTTGATAAGGGAGTGGGATACATATTTTTAAATTAAAGAAAATATGTGGTGCTGTGAAAAATCTCATGGGCAAGCTGTATGAAGAAGTGCGTTTTTCTCGAGGTCATCTACTGCCATTTTTTTTTTTGTAGGGCAGACTGCATCCTACAGGCTTGAGACAGTTATAAGCCAACTTGTAAAGGGATACCAAGACATTCTAAGGTAAATAAACTAATGTTAATTTGCAGTGCAATTGTAAATTAGATAAAAAAATGGTTATGAGAAGTGGCCTTTGGTTTATGGCTTAAGTGAGAGCAAAAGATCCTAACAGAACTCTTAGCACAGAGCTAGGGATCCCAGACCCCTGGTGGGGGCGGGGGATCTCCCGCCCCTGCTCCCCACACCCCACCCTGCTTACCTGAGCAGCGGGGGGGGGCACCTTCCTTGTGCGCACCTTCCTTGTCCTTGGATCGGGGCCGCTGTGGAGTGCAGGAGCACTCTTGCACTCTGCAGTGCTCAAAACGGGCCCGATCCATGGCAAACCTGGCACGTTTTCAGCTCTGCAGCGCCCCAAAACGGGCCTGTTTTGGAGTGGATTGGGCCCATTTTTGAGGCACTGCAGAGTGCAGGAACGCTCCTGCGCTCCACAATACCTCAAAACTGGGCCAGATCTGTGGCAGAATGGCCTGTTTCGGGCACGTTCTGCAGCGCCTGGCCGTGTGATGATGTCACCCCCCCTGAAGTGACATCATTATGCCTGTGGGGGCATGCGTGCACACTCTGCACACGAGCACCCCCTCTCCCCAAAGGTAAGTGCCAGGCCCCTGTCCCCCGCCAGGAGATTGAGGGGGCCTGGCAACCCTACACAGAGCTAAGTGTGGTTGTAAAGACTGTCGATCCAGTTGATATCCCTTTGTTTTCAATAAAGAATTCTGTAGCTGCTCAGTGAATGCTTCTGCTATACAAACTGCCATTACTTGTATTTTTGCCCCTTTCCCGCTCCTGCAGTTTAAACACATAAGTTAATAAGGGTTATGAGGAATTTCCTTACTTTTCAAAATGGGACTTTTTTCATATACTCATGTATGTACTTGCCTAATACTCCTGCGTCTATATAATGCTAACTATATTTTGTAGCACAACAGCTACATATAGACATCAGGATGAAGAAATAAAAAGTTTTTATGGCCTATCACCACCTCCTACAAATCTCCCTTCTTAAAATGGCAGATTTTGCAAGACCTTATGTTAAAGGTTATACAACCACCCAGTTTTTTTGTAATTCCATTGAAGATTATTCCCTGAAAGAAAAATATGATGTTATTTAATCTAACCTTTCACATTCCTTAGTTTTCTGCTGCTATTCTCATCATGTATCTGGCAACATAATTCCATTTGAATGAATATATTGGAACTTTTCTACACATCCTTAATAAATGCAGGTGTTGTTCTTTTAACTTGCATTTCTTAGCACACTGGTGCCGCTCACTTACTAAAAAATCTAGTCCAAATATGGTGGAAAATATATTTCAGAAAGCTGGTTTCTGCTGGCATGTAAATAGCATGCTTAATTCATGAATGTGTGTGTTTTATGTGTGTGTGTCTTGCATGTATTGCAGATCCTGCTTTGGGAACTGTTGATTTACAAATGATGTTCCCCCCAAAAAAGTATTTATGTTAGAGTGATCAGATGCAAAGCAGAATGGAGCTCCAATACCTTTAGTAATGATGTATAAGAGGGAATTTCAGACCATGTAGCATTTTTTTAACTTTGTAACAAGCTGCATTTGTTTAAATTCACTTGTGTGTGTGTGTGTGTGTGTGTGTGTATTAGAATTATATATTAATTAGAAAGTATATCTTAATTTTTCCTAAATACACAAAGCATGTTATCTCAAACATCTTTGCAGCAGGCCAATACTATTATTATTCATATTATATAAAAAGAAGTGGAGATTGGAATCTCGTGGTAGATGAAGGAATCCATAGCTGAGCTGATACTGCAATAATCTAGCTCATTATTTATGCCCTTAGCCACTACACTGCATGTGCCTGTCATTCATAACTGAACTCCAGTTGGAACAAATACACTGAAAATATCCAATGGGATGCAGTATAATATGTACACTGATTTTATTTATTTACATATTTATAGCCTACTCTTTTCCCAGTGGTAGCTTGCAACATAGCTTACAACATAGTTCTTCCCTTTCTCCATCTTTATCCTCATAACAGCTACCCTGTGAGATAGGTTAGATTGACATACACCAAACGAGTTTCTGCAGTTGAATGAGAATTTGAACCTGGATATCCCTAATCCTAGTCAGTCCAACATTCTAATCATTACGTCATGCTGGCTCTCATTGACCTTTGCTTCTGCTTCAATTTAAAATTCTAGTAGAAAGACAAGATGCCAGCAGGCAGCTAGGGTAGGGTATCAAAATCTATACCTTAGGTAAATTTTAGGCCTCAGGCAAGGTTTGAACTACAGTCACAAGGTAATGTATGGTATGTAGTTCAACAGGAATGCAGTAAAATCATCTGTATGGCAATATTAATACCAAGTCCTAGGGAAAAGCCAAGTGGAGAGTTGAAGTAAGGGGTTCTATGGAAGGGAAGCAGACGAGGGAGGAGGAAAGTCATTAACTTGAGAAAAAGAACAAGGCAGAATGATTCCGGTTTAATTTGTAAGTCTAGAACAAAATTTACAGTTAAACTATGAAGAGTTAATGGCTCCTAGCCAAGCAGAAGCCTAGGCTGGGATAGCCAGTCAGGTCTTGAATAGAACATTACAATAGTGGCACATCAATAAATTTTGAATTCTCTGTAAACATTCCATGCTAACTGAATGTGTGAGGCCTTGAATTCTTGTCATGTAGCTCATTTCCCTATGTTAGACAACCTCTCCTATAAACATGTCCAACCTGTCTCATTGCCAGTCCTTGACTTTCCCAGCCACTGCTTAAATTAGAAGACTAGAAGATCTGCATTAATGGTATGGAAGCACATGGACCATGCCAAACCACACACATCCACCTGTGTATGCTCTTGTACACCTATGCTCTTCTATATTATATTGAGTCAAAGTGTTTGCATATAAGTTAATATGAATGCATGAAACAGCTATTGAAAGAGTGTGGATTTGTTATCTGGCATCCTCACAAAATATTTATGCAGTAGAAATTTGCACTATTTATCAATAAGTTATTCCATCAAACATAGTTTTGAAATCTGCAGAGGTTTTTTTTTTCTTTTCTGGGAGACCAGCGGCAGTTAATCAAGATCCGGATTAAGTGTCTTCCGCTAAACTTTAGTTTCAGAAGATTGCTTTTTAGGGGGTTAGAAAACAGTAAATAAAACCCACCCAGCTGCTATTAAACATGTCACTCTCTTTCAGTCTCAGGAAATAGATTATAGGATATAACTGGGTATTTTTACTCAGCATTATAAAAATCTAAGTGTTCCCAGTGGGTGATGACTGGCACAATTCTTTTTACTAAGCATGCAGAAAAGCTATTAGTGTATCGACAGATATGCCCACAGCTTTGAGTGTGCAATCTAGGGGGAAACTGTGATCTGATAGCGTTCTACATAGACAGATGCAAATGAACTCAAATTAGCAGCATCTTACTTTGTCCCACTGTTAATTTGGATGATGCAGCTATGGCAGTTGATGGACTTCCTTTCCAAAATTTAGCCCCAGAAAAAGAGCTAAATCATACAGGGTTTTCTAGTAAATGTTTGTAACGTGTTTCATACCTGCTCTGTCCAAATATATCTGGGCCGTCGTCACACGGGCATCTGTTCCGTTAAATTTACAGCATATAGCGTTATCGCTGATATCGGCACTGTAACATTTCTTTGGGTCACCTCGCGTTTCTTTGTGCTCCCAGCTGTCCACACCTAAGCGCTCTGTTCCGTTCTCTCTAATGGGCGCAGAAGCAGCTCCTCCCCCTTTAAAAAAAAAATGGCGTTTAATTCCGCTATAACAGAATAACATTAGGTTCCTAATCTACTGCTGTTTCCTGAATAATCTGAAATCTGTGTGCACAACTGAAGTTGTTGTCAGCTTGATGAGGCTGCAGTCTTCCGCGCCTAAGATCCTCTCGGTAATGCAAAACTGAAAGCGGAAGTCGGATAGAATGGTTGCGGAGTTTAAAATTTTCCCGTGCAAAAAAAATAAAGGCATTATATTGGTATAACATCGTAATTAAAAAGAAAACCTGGAAAATGACTGATCACGGCCATTTTTAGCGAGGTGTGGTTTTGGGTTAAAATAAAAAATTCTCTAATGGCAATTCAGTCATTTTTACTTGTTTTCTTCAGCAGAAAATTTTCATTGTGTGATGTCGTTATAGCGATATAAGGACATTATTAGAAAAAAAAAGGGGAGTCGTGGGAGAAATGAATTCTGGGATTGAGGAGAGAAAAAAAGGGTGGGCCTATGGTGTGGCAAGGCGAAAAACATCGATGTGAGGCATTCACACTGAGGCGCAAAATATCACGACTATCAAGCACAAAGCAGAAGAGAGAAAATCACATCAGTGTTGGAATAAGGTGGGTGTTTGCCGGGAAATTGCACCATTTTCACGCTAAATAGAAGCCCATGTGACGACAGCCCTGCTAACCAGTATTTCAAAAACCAATGCCAGCATTTGTTGATGCCTAATAAGTTAATGTTGTTAACTTTAACCAATTAATTTAGAGTGTTTCTTCTTTCAATTCTTCTTCTTTCTTCAAAAGACCCACAGACTAATATTCAAAAGTGAAATGGCATTCTTATCTGTATATGGTTAGTATTTAGGATGAAATATGACTTAGTATGATAATTTATCCTGAAGTTGGTGAAAAGGTTATATTTCATAACAGTTTACAGCTATAATGAGGTAGAATCAATCTCTAGTTGAGCAGATAATAAAGGGAAAGATCAAATTCTGTCTTGATGAGTATTTTGATTATTCTTGTAATGGATGTAGTATACATAGATTTATGGCACTGTAATCCTAGTTCTATTACATTGCTTATTAGGTGTCTCATCCTATTGATCGCCTTGAATCTCTGTGAGAAAGGGAGACTGTAAATAAATAAATAAAACATAGACCGTGAACTTGTTTATTGAGTCCAGGGTAGGCATTAGATTTCTTTGTATGATCACTTGAGTACTGTTCTACCAGCTTGCTAACACATTGATGTAAGCAAATAGCTCATTATCTATTTATCAGTTATTATTTAAAATATTTTTAAACTCATGTTTCCGCTCAATTAGGGCCTTGAAGGCACAAGCTTGGTATATATATATTAAGTAGTGAGAGCAGTGTAACAATATTAGGGTGCAGCAATTCGTGTTTCTGTTATAAATTGTATACCTAAACCTAAATTAGATTTTTTTTTTTTTGCAAAACAATTGAGAGGGGCTTTCCCATTACAACCATTTCTGGAACCATAGGATAAAATATTCACCATGTTTTAAATAGCATGTCAAAAGAGGCTATCTGCAGTGCAATGTCCAGCGTAATCCTTCTCTCTCACACTGAAAGCTTCACCAAGAAAAGGGAGGGACAACAATTTCATGAGAAGAGGGTTTTTTTTTCTTGAGGAAGTATTGCACTGTGCTTTTAGAGTCAACTTGTAGCCCCTAAAATGTTACATTTTGCAGCAAAGAATGAACCCAGTAAGATTTTGCATTGAGAAATTCATGGAAAATCATTCTTTTGTAGGTATCCTTATCAAATTACCCTATTTCATTTATTGCATATATGGCTCTGCTTTCAATATCCCCCACTGATTAAATCTCTGTATGTAAATTTTAAACCTCTCCATACACATGCAGACGGAGAAATTTGTATGATTTAAAGCAAATGCATACAAAGTCTGGCACGTTCAAAATAAACTTACTAATTAACAGTGAGATGGAAAAATTCATTTTTTTTCAAATGGTAAATGTAGCAACATTTTGAGATGGAACATGCACACAGCTGCCAATATCATATGCTGCCTTTGAACTCTTGACTTTCATGTGAGAAATTACACGCTCATTGTCAAATGTCGCATTCCCTCTCCTATGTTGGCTTTTAATGTGGAAAGTGGTGGTGATGGGGATTTTTCAGGGGAGATAACTGGTGGGAATGTTCTCTGCTTTTCTTGTATTTCTGCCTCAAGTTCCCATCTGCTTAACCAATCCCATATGGCATAAAAATGGTGAAAGGAGAGAGAATTCAGAGGAAAATCTCTCCTATAGCTCATGTGCAATGTCTTTTGGATTGACTTAAGTCACTACAGAAGAACTCCAATTATTAAAGAGATCTTGGTATGTAGATTGTTTTTCTTCCCAACACTGTGACTTTGTGCAGTTATTCATAGAATGTAGAACCAGATCCATTCCTTTCAATGTAGATATGGGTGCTGATGAAAATAAGACCAAAATACAAATGAAAAGAAGCACAGACAATAAAAGCAGGTGGCAAACTATCCATTCACGGATGACCAGTAACATTTTCTAAAGGTTGAAAATGGACTGTGTCCAGGAGTATCTTCATATCTCATACAAAGTCACAATGATAGTTCACCAAAATTTGGATTCCTGGCTACAGTCTGTGTCTAGGCTTCATTCATAAATTCCTTCATTAGACCAGCTTGGAATTATACAAGAAAGGGATTTTTTTTCTTTCAAGTTAGCAGCTCACACAACAGCTGACAATACAGATAGCCATTTCTGAAAGAAGAGAGTGGGCTTCAAAATAATCTGAACTTTAGGAAATACTAAAGAGTTTTGTCAGATTCTGACCATTCAAGTCCAATGCTGAGCTGTGTATGCAGTCAGAGAACTGTTACTAAAATGATCACATTACTATAACTTGGATGTACATCATTTAAAGTTTCTACGTGTAAATTATGCATTCTGAAATTACTTTAGGAATAATAATAAATCATTGCAGTCTCACTGTGATAGCTGCTCTGTGTGACCATGCTAGCACCGGCATGTCCCCATATTACGTGGAACAATTTATCTCAGTCCTGTATGCCATCTGAGGCACTGAAAGATTTAGTTTGTGGGAAAGCATGTAGAAACAATCTGAGTAGGGGAGTGCAAGAGAGATTAATACTGATGTTTTATCAGGAAACCTATTAATGTATGTTTGAAAAAAAATGCCACAGAAAGTGGTACAATTATTTGTGTTTGTGGTACCATCATACAGTGCTTCTTTAAATGGGATAAACCACTAAGTTGGAAATAACCCTAAATGTAAAGATTAGACATAATGATAATTAATTTCTTGTAGTTGAGTGTCAGATGTTTTATCTCCCCCTCTTCCTTTTTCTCATAAAGTGAGATGAGATGTGAAATGCCTAATATGTAATCAGCCTTTAGGAAACCTTTTATGCATTTCATTTTTGCTCATGTATATAATTTCTACATGCTAAATCCCTTGTGTTTTGTTTGAGGGTTGCCTTATCTATTGTAAGCCAATAATGCATTGAAAGATTCCTCATGATGATGTGTGCACTGGCATATTATCTTGTTGAACTATTCAATTAAATATGATAATGTTGAGCACATTGACATAGTTAAACACTCAGGTGAATGAGCAATTCACTGTGAAGTGTGGAAATATTTAACGTCATCTGCATGCCTCTGAGAAATCTATTTTTTAAACAACACTTCAGGATTCAGAGAGTTCTCCTTGCAAATACAAGGCTGTTGCAGTGTGAGGAACACATCTTCCATATCTAACAATTCTTTAAATTTCCAGGCTAAACCCCTGAATCGTGTGGCTGGTACCATTAAATTCTGGCTAGGAAGCTGCCCTGCATGACTACTAGATGTTACTAGCCATAGCAGCTGGTACCCATCAAGCAGAGGAATCCTATACTATACTAATCTGAAAAATAAAATGGGGAAACAAACTACACAGTATTTCAGATTGCACTGAGTCCCTACTAGACATGGGCATGAACAGCATTACAAACGGGAAAAAACCCACAAACAGCCCCTTTGTCTGTTCACGAACAAGCCATTCGTGAGGCCCTGTTGTAAACGAACAAGTGGTCGTTGCAAGCCTCGTTCGTTGCCTTCTTCAGCCGTTTGTCAAGCAGGCAGTCTGGCACCTGCAATCAATCCCCTTGGCAACTGGAGGCAGGGACTGAACTCTGTCTGAACTCCTTCTGACTTTCCTTCTGGCTTTAACCCTTCAAAGTACTTCCAGCAGAGAGTCCCGATTTTGCCATTGTGAAGAGAAAATGACAACAAAGGGGGAGACCCATGCATCATGCCTTTCCCGGGGTGCAATCTCTCTGAAACTTGTGTGTGGGGGGGTCTTTGGAGGACAGTGAGGACTATGTCCCTTGCAAATTTGGTGGGTATTGGACATTGGGAAGGTCAGTTTGTGGGGGGTTTAAAGGGCCCTGCCCCTTGCACGTGGCAGGAAAGGGCCCTTTAAACTATCAGCTGGCCAGCGGCAGGGGGGAATCTTCCCTGACACCAGCCAGCTGATAGTTTAAAGGGATCTTTAAGGGGCCACAAACAATGAACCACGAACATATTTGTGAACAGGGTCATGTTCATTACTGTTTGTTGTTCGTTGTTCGTGGATGGTAATGAACAACGAACAGCTTGTTTGGTTTTTTTTTTTTTTCTGTTCGTGCCCATGTCTAGTCCCTACTCTGCAAATATGCAGTTAATGCACTGACTGAGTTACTAAAATGGTACTAAATTGCTGCTCAGGCCGAGTAAACAGAATAACACCAGCAATCAGGAAAAGCATCCAGATCCACAGAACAGCAAAAAAACCCATTCTTCCATCATTCTTTTTGTGTCTTATATGCTGTCAAGTTGCTTCTGGCTTCTGGCTACGCTATGAATGAAAGACCTCCAAAACATCCTATCATTAATAAGTCTTGCTCAGATCTTCCAAACTTGTGGATGTGGCTTCCTTCATTTAGTCAAGCCATCTCATTCTGAGCCTTCATCCTTTCCTGCTGCATTCCACTTTTCCTAGCATTATTAACTTTTCCAGAGTGTCTTGCCTTCTCATGATGTGACCAAACTATGATAGCCTCAGTCTTTGTCATTTTAGCTTCTAGGGAGAAATCAGGTTTGATTTGAGCTAGAACCCACTTATTTGTCTTTTTGGCCATTCGTGGTATCCATAAAACTCTCTTCCAGGACCACATTTCAAATGAATCAACTTTATTCCTGTGAGGTACCTTCAGTGTCCAACCCTCACATCCATACATAGTAGTGGGGACTACCATGGTGTGAATTATCTTGATCTTGGTTCCCAAAGAGACATTCTTATCCTTAAGGATCTTTTCTAGTTCCTTGTGGCTGCTCTACGAAGTCTCAATCTCTTTCTGATTTCTTGGGTGTAGTCTTCCTTTTGTTTGATGAATGAGCCAAGTAATAGAAAATCTTTTAACAATTTCAATTTCTTCGTTATCAGCCTTAAAATTTTGTAATTCCTTAGTAGTCATTACTTTTGCCATATTGATGTTCAGCTGTAATTCTGCTTTGACACTTTCTTCTTTAACCTTCATCAAACTAATTTTGATTCTTCACTTTTTTCTGCCAGTAACAGAGCACTATTTGCCTATCTCAATTGTTAATCTTCCACCAATTGTCACCCCAGCTTCTTTTAAATCTAATGCAGCTTTCCTTATAATATGTTCGGAATATAAATTGAACAGATAGGGAGATAATATACATCCTCGTCTGACATATTTGCCAATTGGAAACCATTCTGTTTCCCCATATTCTGTCCTGACAGTAGCCTCTTGTATAGAGTACAGGTTGCACATCAACACAATTGGATGTTGTGGCACACCCATTTCTTTTAACACCATTCATAGCTTTTCATGATCCACACAGTTAAAAGCGTTGCTGTAATCTATAAAACACAGGCTGATTTTCTTCTGAAATTCCCTGGTATGTTCCATTAGCGATCGTAAATTTACAATGTGATCTCTAGTGCCTTTTCCTTGTCTAAATCCAGCTTGAACATCTGGCATTTCTTGTCCATATATGGTAAGAATCTTTGTTGTAGAATTTTCAACATCACTGTGCTCGAGTGGGAAATTAACACAATGATCTGGTAGTTGCTGCACTCTTTTTTGGGAAGTGGGATGTAGATTGAGCATTTCCAGTGTGCGGGCCATTGTTTTGTTTTCCATATTTGTAGACAGATTCTTGTTCAGATTTTGATGGACTCAGTTTCTGTAGCTTGAAATAGCTTCATCATTACAAGAATGTAATTGCACCTGGAAAAAATTCTTGTCCAATCAAAAAAAGCTGTGTGTGTGTGTGTGTGTGTGCACGCACGCGCGCGAGCAGAAAGCAAAAGCAGCAGCAGTCGCCCAATTAATACAGGCCAAACCACATCCAATCAGCTGACCCAGAAACTAGCAAGAGCTGACTGGCCAGTGCAAAGGCTATGGTTGCACTTTGGAGTGCATGATTGGTGAATGGTTTTCACTAGTCCTGTCTGTATCTTCTTATGTCTCCCTATGGCTCCTTTTTCTCCAGTGTTTCTCTCAGGTGGTGGTGGTTAGTTCCATTCATGAAAAGCCCTCCTCTTCTCTGCCTCTGCATTTAGAGAGAAGAACTTCTCTGCCAAATTCCACAAATATAAGTTATGATTGAGACTGACTAACAAGGTAAGGAAAGAAGCAAGTAGGAAGTGGTTGGAAAAGCTAAGCCTGTAGGGAACTGCCCCATTCACCCTACAGTTTCAATAGTCCTTAGATCCATCTCTCTTTTGTGTGCTATGTGGTTTCCCCTCACATGACACAAGTTCAGGGTAATGTAGTTTTGCTCTATTTAGTGTTCTCCTCCATATTCTTCCAATGTGTCACTGCAAATTTCTGTGAATTTAATTTGCATTAATATACACGAGATGCATTTTGATATGTCTTTTATAAGTATTAAATATGTGTTGCAATCTTTACTTCCATACAAATTTTGTAAAGATTACATGTCCAGCGTGTACTCCTATACACCCAAAATTTGTGACACATTAATGGTAAACAAGCAAAATTATTATGCATTCAATTCTTTCTCAACATCAGGAGAAGCTCTATGGGGGGGGATTTAGAAACATTTCTATTTTAATACTTAGTTATGAATATATCTGTTTTCTTACTTCAGCTTTGTATTGGTATTGCCAGTTCCCACTCAAAAGGGCCTTGTGTAGCCTGAATATCATTTCATCAGCTACTTTCTGTCTCTTATATTGGTACCCTGATTATGTTAATCATTCTGTGATATAGGGATGTGCACCTATAAAAACTGGAATTTTTTTGGGATTTCAGGAAAGGCATATTGATATTCTAGGTTATTTGTTTCCCCAGTATCTTTAGTATTCTGATTCAATTTTTCCCCTTGAATTCCAACATTTTTAAAATCCGTTATTCCCTAAGGGGAATCTTTCCAGGAAGGGGCAATGGCTGTTTTTCAAGCAAATGGCACTGAAATTGCCAGGAACCTAGTTCTACCCATGCACTAAAGACCTGCTGTCAAGTAGATTGAATCAAAGGGTCCAGGTATATGATGGCAAAGAAGTCAATAGCCAGACACACAAAAGCAAACAACAACTAGCCAAAAGCCTTCCAATGCAAACAGAACCAACAAGCTCGACAGAACCAATATCAAACCAGAAAACCCAGCAGAATGATGGGCCAACATGGCAAGCCCAAAACATCCAAGCCAAATCAACTGAGTAAGCCAATGCTAAGATCTAGCAAGAAGGCACTAACACACTTGAAGACAAACAGTCTTAAGAGTCTTAAAATGTATTGTCGAAGGCTTTCACGGCCAGAGAACGATGGTTGTTGTGGGTTTTCCGGGCTGTATTGCCGTGGTCTTGGCATTGTAGTTCCTGACGTTTCGCCAGCAGCTGTGGCTGGCATCTTCAGAGGTGTAGCACCAAAAGACAGAGATCTCTCGATCAGGAACGTCAGGAACTACAATGCCAAGACCACGGCAATACAGCCCGGAAAACCCACAACAACCATCAGTCTTAAAATGCTCTCTGTAAATTTCCAGAATTTTTAGGGACCCATTTACAGTTAGCTCAAAAAATCCTGAATACCATCCAGACATCTAAATATATCCAAAAAATACCAATGGGGTATTTTTGGATATATATTCAGACCAGAAATATCTGAACACATATCCTTACTATGATACAAAGAGGGAATCAATCAACCCATGTTTTGTCCAGCTGTGATTCAAATTCAATAGAAAGAGAATTATAGTAAGTTCACTTCAGGCTCTCCTTCTAGCAATTGGGCTGGAGGATACATATTTTCAGATTCATTCCCAGCTGTCAACCTCAGGACAATAGCATAAAAATATTTCCTACTGTATACATTTTCTAAATCCATCACAAAGAGTGCAACCTTTTTCTCCCTTCAGTTTGCAGTACTGAAGACATTCCTCTGTTGTTGGTATAATGTAATTCACTTTCTGACCATTTGGCCACATATTAGCATTTCTCTGACACCGAAGCCCTTTCCCCCACTCCATATTCAACAACCTGAGTTCACTACAATCTTTTTTTTTTTTTTTTGTAGCACAAACCCTGGAAGGAACTTGGGGCTAAGCATTTATGCCTGCTATAAGTTGAAGGTTATGCTAAAGCATATAATATGCGGAAATCATTCACTCTGTGTATGACCTCTGCATAAGGTAAGATACAGAAAGGTTCCTCATAAATACATGCTGAAGAGAGAAAATAAAGTTGCAAACAACCCTTGGGACAGGAGTACTTCTGGACAAAGAAGGGGGAGAAAGCCCCAGCAACTCAGGGCATAGAGGAGATTGCATAATCTAAAAAGTGGTGCAGTTAACAAATTCTGTTGATACCTGAAATATTTTTCCACTCTATTTGGGCACTAAATCAGTTCAATAACTCTCTTGCTTTCCTGTGAGTTAACACATTTGCTAAGAAGACATTTCGGAACACCATGATAAGAATAGTCTTATAAGACTACTTATAAGTCTTACTTTCTTACAATATTCTGCTAATCATAGAATTATTCTAAAACAGAATCAGACCAATAGGTCCTGTTCCAGAGGTTCCAGGGCTCTGTTAACTCAGGATGGGATTAGTGTCTCTCCATGTGTTTCAGATGATGTGATTACATGTCCAGAGAATATTTTTTTAGCTTGAAAGTACAAAGATATTTCCTACATGGATTAGGAGCCATTTTAGTGCTCCCCCCTTTGAAAAAGTCACTTGTCTACTCAGTATGAGGAAAAAGAGAGCACTCCATTGCTCTGGATGTCAACTGTTTGGTGGGGTTTCCCTCCCACAGCTTTCCAGTCTGGTTTAGTTCAAGGAGGGTGGTGATTTGAGCAGTTTTCCACAGCCTTTTGGCAGTGAGGGGAAGTGGTAAGGATTGTGTGTGGTGTGAGGGGGAAATCCACAGAGTTTTCAGGGGTTTGGAGCAATGAGAAAAGCTTTGTGGAGATTTGGTTTCTGTATCTTGAGATCTTGCGAGGAGTTGCTGCTTGGGCATCTTCACCCAACTCTTCATTACCAATACTCCTCTTGATGGCCTTTTCACTACCCTTCCCGTCTTTTCTATTCCAAAGCTTATGCTTCCCCACTCTGTTTTGCCCTTCCCTCTTTCCCTTTGGACTGCATTGCAATCAGTTGGAGACAGTTTCACTGGAGCAGGTTTTCCCATGCTAGGTTTGCAGCCTCTTGGCTGTGAAATAGGAAGGAGTGCAGTTTGCCTGTTGGGCGGAGGAAATATACTCATTTTCTGGTGTGTGTCCTCTCCAGGTTTTCTTCTTGAAAGTGTGCTGAGGTAAATGACTTACCTCCAGGTTGCCAGAGAAGCTGGAACTAGAGACATTCTTAGCCAATGGGCTGCAGAAGAAGCTATCACAAGCCCTATGCTTGGAGGGGCCCTGACCTGCCATGGCTCCACTCCCCCAAGGAGATGGAAAGAAGAACTTAACTAGTTACCAAGTGAATTATGGCAGTTAGGATGTTTGTAGATGACCCAAAGATGAACAGAGTTTTAGGTAGTTAGGAATGTGGCTCTGAAGAATTTTTTCGCCATAGGAGAAGCAGTCTGTCTGCATGGTCTGTTATTCTAATGCTTCCTTCTGGTATGACAACATTGTATTTGCTTCCTATTGGCACTTGTTTGAGTCCATCTTCTTATGGGTTAGAATGTTAGTCAGGAGAGTCTATGATTTGTCTTACTGCACCTCATTTGTAAGTTAACTGTCTTCCATGTGATTGGATTAGAGGCACTTTTATGAAGTTTGCCTTTTTGGCATATCCAGAGCTTCAGAGCAGTTGGTCTGGTCTAGGAGCTTTGGTATGATGAGATATGCAGAGCCATACAATATTGTTAGCCCCAGGTTGTTTGGTAGAAGTAATGGGTTGTTCTGGTGGAGCAGGTACTCCGCTGCTTAGCTTAATTTAGGAATAAGATTCTTTGTGAGTTTGGATCATTAAAGAGTTTTTTCCACTAGTGTTAATCCTCTATTCTAGAGCTTGGAGTGAGTTGGGTGTTCCTATCAGGGAATTTTGACTTGTAAGATGATGGAAGGTTGGTCCTGGGGGTATCCTAGCAATTAAGTTGGCAGGTTGATCAGAGGGGCAGGAGGTAACTAGAAAGTTCTGCACAATTCTGACTGATGGCCTGCCTAGTTACAGCACTTTTAAGCATTATCTGGAAGTCAGGGACATACAGTATTTGGCTATTTATTCTTGGCCAGGTTCCTTCTCATTTGCTACCAATTCTGACTGTTGTTTGCAGTAGAAGTTTTAAAATTGTGTTTGTTATCACTGGAATTTAGTGTCCGCTCTTTTCAGATCAGGACAGCAATGAGCTGATTTGGTTTCTCTGCTCAAGAGATTAAGTCTGGGAACGGTGGCTTTCCAAAGCTTACAAGAATTACATGTGCTGGTTATTCACATATCTTGGTGGGTGCTTTTTCATGCATTACTATTTTTGTGGGGACAGGGGCATTGTAAGCAGACCCTTTGGAAAGGGGTTTTGAAAGGGGTTTTAATTTGGTGCCAGTCCTTATGTACGGGGACAAGGCTTGGGTTATCCACAGGGGAATTAGTCTGTGGGACAGTGGTATTTGAAGATCATAGGCTTTGACTATCCACTGCCATTAGCACTGGCACACAATGAAGAGACTGACTGGCATCCACTATGAAGAGACAGACTGGCAACCACAAGTTCTTGTGTATCTGAGGGAGACTGACAAGACCAAATCGAAGATTAGCACCAGGCCCATAAAGATTTGGTGATCAGTAGGGCATGCTGCCCTGGAATGATATATGGTCGCCTAAAATGTTGCCTAGGATAATTCTGTAAGATAGGCAAGGCAGGCAGGTAGGTAAATGGGGACTTGGAATGGGCAGTTGTGGAAAAAGAGAATTATGGTGCTTCACCCTGGTATAAAAACAATTCTCCCACACTTGTACAGAGACGATGTTATACACTTGACCCTGCCAGGTAACAACATTTACCTGGCAAGATGGATAATGAGTAGAGGTAGGCACAGACAGCAATATGAACTAAAAAAAACCCTGAACAGCCCGATTGCTTGTTCGCAAACAAACCATGCATGAGGCGCCATTATAAATGAACAAGTGGTCGTCACAAGCCTCTTTCGTTGCATTCATCCGCTGTTCATGAAGCCAGACAGTCAGGCACCTTCAATCAATTCCCTTGGCAATGGAGCCAGGGACTGCATAAACTCTGTCTGCGCTCCTTCTGTTGCCCTGGAAATCCCAATCAAAGCCCAACGTAGCTTGATAGGCAGGTATTCCTTCCAAGAGTGGAGCTCCAAATTGGTTACAATTGGTTGCATGGGAGCAGAGACCGGGGGGAGGGAGGGGGAGGGGATGTTCTGTAGCCATGGGTAATCCAATCTCATCCCTGCAAACTCTGTTAGGCAGTTCTGACTGCCAACCACAGACCTCCTGCTTTTCTCTGTGGGACCTCTGGTAATAAAAGGAAGTGTGCTCCAAGATCTGGCTTTCAGTTTCAGCAAGCAGTGGAGTGGGAGGGAGCTGTTGCTATCATTTTGGGAGAGAGACAGGGAGAGTGCATTGGAGCTGGGATTTTTTCTGTTTGTGGTGGGTGGGATAGGGATCTATCTCTTCTGGTTCCAGGGCTGCTGCCAGGCCATGGGGCCAAGCTCAGTGGGCACCTTGGCTGGAAGCTCACTCTGATCACTATCAGTGCCTGATCTGGTCAGGTTTCTGGGAGTGCTGGGCTAGGGCTCTACCCCCTCCCTCTGGTTCCAGGGCTGCTGCCTGGCTCTGGGGCCAAGCTCAGTGGGCACCTTGGCTGAGGGCTCACACTGATTACTATCAGTGCCTGATCTGGTCAGGTTTTTGGGAGTGCTGGGCTAGGGCTCTACCCCCTCCCTCTGGTTCCTGGGCTGCTGCCAGGCTCTGGGGCCAAGCTCTGCGGGCACCTCGACTGAGGGCTCACACTGATTACTATTAGTGCCTTATCTGGTCAGGTTTCTGGGAGTGCTGGGCTAGGGCTCTACCCCCTCCCTCTGGTTCCAGGGCTGCTGCCAGGCCCTGGGGCCAAGCTCAGTGTGCACCTCAGCTGAGGGCTCACAGTGTTCTCTCCTTCTCATTCCTCCTTAATTCTTGTTTGCTGGCACAATGAGGCTTTGGGCAGGGACCAAGGGTGGTCGTGGGGGAAGTGCAAAGATTGTCCCAGTTGCCATGAAGGAAGCAGTACTGGGTGGGGCTCAGGAGCAGAAGAAACTTCTGCTCCCCAAGATTCAGCTGTGGGGGCTGTGGTGGAGGCTGAAGAGCTCTTGCCACTGGGGAAAGAGGATCTCCTTAATCTTTTTGAAGAGGAGGACGGGGGCCAGGGGTCCGTGGAGGAATGGTTGGGGTTCGATGAAACATCCGTCCTGTTCCCATCCCAAAATCTCGGTGCTGTCCCTGCCTGCAGTCCACCCCTCACTCCATCTTTTAGTGCCAGCTCTGCAGTGTGGCCTGTAACCCTTTGTCCTCCTTCCCCTGGAACAGTTAGTGGGCCATGTTTCAAGCTCTCCATATGGAGGCACTTTCTGGCCCTTCCAAATGACCCCTAAGTGGTGCAGTGCCGTGTCTGCAATGGCCTGGTGTGCAGGGGCAATGACCCGAAGCACCTGTTGTTGACGGTCCTGAGTAGGCACCTGAAGATGTGCCACCTGAGCCTGTGGTCTCCGTCCTCGGCTAGCAAAACATCCAGCGAGGGGAGAAAGAGGGCTATCAGCTCTTCTGATCAGGGATCAGTGGGAGGGTCACTGGAATCAACCCCAAGCAAGAAGCCTTGCCCCGAGGCTGCTGCTGGTGAGAGCAGAATTGTCAGGCAGGCGGCCCTTGCAGAGGTTGTTTCCTCAGGGTTGGGGACAGTACCACTGAAAAGGGTGAGGTTGAGGGCTCAGGAGGTGGCCATTCGTGTCATGGCAGAGATGATTGCCCTACAAGCATTTCCCCTATCCGTCGTGGAGGGCGTGGGCTTCCACAGGCTGCTTCAGCATCTCATGCTATGGTTCTCCATGCCATCATGGTGCACCGTTGGCTGTCAAGTCCTGCCTGCCCCCTACCAGTCTGTGTGAGACTTGGTGCTCAGGGAGCTGTCAGCTGCCAAAGGCTGTACCGTACACTTCACGGCAGACCTCTGGAGCAGCTGCCTTCATGGCTACCTTAAATGATCAAAGTGGAAACCCATGACTAAGGGATACAGTCAGGTTCTGAAGTTCAAGTGTATTAAAGTGGTGCAGTGCAATAAATAAATAACAATACTGTTATAGGCATATAAAGACACAATATACAGTAAACAACTTGAAGTTGGCCAATACAGAAATATTCAGTTATACAGTTATACATTAAGAAAAACTGTGCTTTATGTAGCCCCTAGGGGCTCTGCACACAGAGTTTCGCAATTGTTGCTGCGATGGGAGGCGAGGTGGATCCATCAGCTGCAAAGCACGCAACCCTCTGGACTCAACCATGAGTTTAATCTATCTTGTTTTCTGTAATGGGACTGTGTTCTGTTTGAGGACTGTTGGTTCATCCTTAAGAGGTTTTCCTTGTCTTGAATGCAGATACATGACGGCATTTCTTGTTTGGGTCTCTGCCTCTTTTTTGGCCTTTAATGTTTTCCCCATGTTAATGTCCCTTTAAGAGTGTCTCATAAGTGTTGGCTTGTCGGGCTAATCTTTGTGCACAGCCAATTAAGAGAGGTGTGACGGACTGCTGCTGAAGTTTGTAACAGCGACAGCAGTGGTGAGTTTTTCTTAATGTATAACTTTTCTTAATGTATAATATTTTCAGCGTATAATATTGTGACATAACAAGCTGAAGTAATGTTGCTTTATTAGAAATTCTTATACATTTTCAGAGATGTTTGGTGAGGAGGTCTGTTGGCCCCTGATGCAGTCGAAACAAGCATTGTTGATGACCGGTTCCTTGTTGGGTCTTGGTCCTGCAGAGTATTCCATCTCCTTGTTCCACCTGTTTAAAGAAAATGAAAAGAATACGTCTAATTAAGAGCTTATCTTGAACAGGGAGGGGTCCTCACGGCTTCTCTGGTTTGCTATCTACATTTCATCTCTGTTATGAACTTTGATATGAACTTTATTGCACCATTGAATATTTCTGTATTGGCGAACTTCAAGTTGTTTACTGTATATTGTGACTTTATATGCCTATAACAGTATTGTTATTTATTTACTGCACTGCACCACTTTAATACACTTGAACTTCAGAACCTGACTGACTGTATCCCTTAGTCATGGGTTTCCACTTTGATCATTTAGGCTGTTGCTAAGGGTGCTTCTTTTTTTGTTTGATATCATGGCTACCTTGGCATCACCACCCACTGGTGGCAACCAGAGGACCTCTGCCGCCCCAGACCAAGAACTAGTGCCCGAAAACAGGTACCATGCTTGACACCGGAATCTGGAATCCAGGGTAGTTCTCCAGGCCCAGGGGATGGATGAGGGGAGAAGGGTTTGGCCATGGCTTCATGGTGATGGATGTGGGAAGCAACATGTTGGTAGCCCTGAAAGAGGCATCCTTTCCGCACTTCTTGTTAATGCCTGAACCTTCAAGCTGACAGGTATAGGAGAATGGCCTTGATTGGAAGCATCTCTCAGTTCTATTTTTGATGTACAGGCAGCAACCACTGAAGAGCAGTTATGCAGTACTCTGAGCCTGAAGCTTGAGTGGGATTGTCCGAATGTTGGTAAACCTCTGGATACCCACACTGAGTGAGTAAATAGTTTGTCTGTTGCAGCTCAGCATATAAAATAAAGTCACAGTTTAGTCCAATCTTGGTGTCCGCTCTGTCCTTTTCAGGCAGAAGACCAAAAGTGACCACAAAGAGCAGACCTTGGACCTTTGCTATGAGATCATTGTCAAAAACTGAAATCTCTTTTGGTTTCAAAAATCCTCCCCTTTCAGTTTACAAATAATTGCTTTTTTGAATAATGCCTCCAGATGAATGTTTGAGAACATTAAACAACATGATTCTTAGACAGAGACAAATATAGAATCATTTATAGTCATCAATAGATTTTATAGGTTGAATTGCTTCATGAAACGTAATAAATTAATTAATAATCTGACATTTCAGAAATACATAAGATCCAGTGAGAATGAATTTTGCCACAACTTATTTATGATATATAGCTGTAATTTCAATTCATACCATTATGACCAACCTTTATAATATGGCTGTGACTACATTGAGGTTGGGCTGCAACAGGCAACTGCATAAGTTTAATCACACACATTTTAAAAATAGCAAAATCGAAAAGAGTCCAGTAGCACCTTTAAGACTAACCAACTTTACTGTAGTATAAGCTTTCGAGAATCACAGTTCTCTTCGTCAGATGCGTCAGATGCGTCTCATAGTCTGACAGTTGGTTAGTCTTAAAGATGCTACTGGACTCTTTTCGATTTTGCTACTACAGACTAACACGGCTAACTCCTCTGGATTTAAAAAATAGCTTATACAATGCGATTTTAACACTATTAACACTATGCAATTTTATTGGTGATATGCAGTTAAAGCAAGGTGGAAGCACTAATTATAAGCACAATATTTTAGAGCACTGCTACTTGAAACTGGTAGTCTTAAGGCGTACCTGCAAAATTGCAAGAGAGAAAGCAGCCTTAAAGAAGGATAGACATGTCTATTATGTAAGCTTGCTATTAAGAAAAATGCAATTGCAATATACATATAATCACGCACCTGCTATGCTTGAAACCACATACATACAATAGATGGAGTTAGAAGACTAATCAAAAGGGAGAGTCAAAAGACACCTCTCTATACATAGCAGAACAGAGGGAGAGAACAAGAGACCCATAGAAACAGCAGCTCTAGACGTGCAGAGCAATCCAAGGCTATGAGGAGCCTGGACAGTGAAAGTAACCTTTTGCACATTTTTAAAAGAGGGAAAGTATTTCGCCTCCACAAAGCCTCCAGAAAGCAGCTTTAGCCTACATGATACAAAATGGCCTTGGAATATGTTACAAGTGTCAAGTCAGCGAAACGGGAAAAACCCAATTCTAGCCTATAGAAGGGAAGTGTGGATTGGAAGAGACTTTTTTTGGAAAGAGATAAGACACTGGGTCATACTGATAAGTAAAGAAAGGTGTGAAATTTTGTAATTATGATGATGACCAAGATTAGCCTTCCAATCAAGATGCATTGGGTAGTTGGAGGTGTCAACTGGTCATCGCCAATGGAGATTTAAGCCAATTAAAAACCTAATATTTTAATGAACCAAAGGGTATAAAATGTCTTGCACATGCCTTTATAACTTTGATGAGCACTGTGTATGCGGGGGGCTTTGGTCTACCATATGGCTGGTGCTTCTCCCATTTAATTAAATGACCTAAGGAACCTTCTCTCACTGGACCCTGCGGGTTTTTGCTGTTGTGTGGATTGACTATCGAGCGACATTGATTGGGTGTAACATAGTTATGATCATAGTAAATATGTGTCACCTTTTATAAAGACTAATGTGTATCTAGGTCCTCCCAATCTGTAATATATAGTATATTCACCCAGGTCATGACATCATGCCACTCCGTAATCCACTCTTTGTTAACAGTGACTAATGTTATGGAGCAGTGCTGGAGAAACATAATACCATGGCATAACATGTGCATTACTAGATGGTGTGGGGTGTGAGGGGGGAAGCCAACTGCTGTTTTTGGTAGTGGAGGCCAATATGTTTATGGATCTGGCTTTGATCAGGTGTGTCTCTTGCCTCTTGGAACTTTCACATTCCAAGCTCAAGGTCATGATTAGACATGGGCACAAACAGTATTACGAACAGAAGAAACCAACGAACAGCCTAATCTGCTGTTCTCGAACAAGCTGTTCGTAAGGCCCCGTCCTAAAGGAACAGGTGGTCATTGCAAGCCTCGTTCGTTGCCTTCGGCAGCCGTTTGGCAAGCCAGACAGTCTGGCACCTGCTGCAATCAATCCCCTTGGCAACCGGAGGCTGGGAGGGAGTGAACTCTGTTTGAACTCCTTCTGGCTTTCCTTCTGGCTTTAACCCCTTCAAAGTACTTCCAGCAGAGAGTCCTGTTTTTGCCTCTGTGAAGAGAAAATGACAGCCAACGGGGAGACCCATGGATCATGCCTTTCCCGGGGTGCAATCTCTCTGAAACTTGGGGAGTCTTCAGAGGACAGTGAGGACTATGTCCCCTGCAAATTTGGTGGGTATTGGACATTGGGAAGGTCAGTTTGGGGTTCTTAAAGGGCCCTGCCCCTTATATGTGGTAGGAAAGGGCCCTTTAAACTATCCGCGGGCAGGCAGCAGGGGAGAATCCCCCCTGCCGCCTGCCAGTGGATAGTTTAAAGGGATCTTTGAAGGGCCAGGTAAGTGGGTTTGAGGGGAGGGGGGCTAAGTGGGGGGTTGGGGTTGGGGGGGTTGGCCCCCACGAACAATGAACATGTCCAGGAACAGTTCATGTTCATCCATGTTCGTTGTTCATTGTTCGTGGATGGCACCGAACGACGAACAGGGTGTTCAGGGTTTTTTTTCCTTTCGTGCTCATGTCTAGTCATGATCAGAGCCATATATTCCAGACTGAAAAATAAGTCTTACTTTGTTATTTGGAATAGGAATCCTTTAGAAGTTCCAGATTAGCCCACCATTTATCTAGGTCGATTGTTCTCTTTTTCTTCATGTGAGAGATGCAGTTGATACTTGTAAGTACAGGAGAATTGTCAATCCCAGACCACTTCACCCCCGCCCTTTTTTATGGGAAATATAGGCATTTTTGCCTGCATCTG